>NW_010202622.1:16745-30621 GCF_000695765.1 Mesitornis unicolor | reverse complement strand
AAAGAGCCTTTCTTATGTACTTACGCCTGCTGGTTCAGGCTCCTTTCATGAATGAACGGTGAATGGCTGGAAACATAATCTCTGGGCTTGTCAAGCACTGGCCTGCTCTTACAGCACTTACGCCACACGAGAATGACTCCTTCTTTGACCATAGTGGCCATGACAGTGTCCTTTCCCTGTACCATTAGTACTAACTTTGCACCTGTGTGGGCAAGTGGGCTTGATACTGACCCTGCTGGAAACTAATAATGCTAACTGCTCTCTGGGCCCTGCTTTCTTCAGTTTGGGGATTTTGAGTTTGTTCTGAAACTTTTCTTCCACCTGCAGTGCCCTGTCTTGAGGTGAATAGGCTCAGAAAGGTTCATAGAGAAGACTCTTTGTTACAAGTTACAGAAATAATAGTGTGATGCACATTGCAATTATAACATTGCATGGTCAAAATGGCAACACGAAACCAGAAATTTTAGCCCCAGATCCCTTGGAGGAGTTTCTGTCAAATGCCACTGTGTTTTTGATCTTAATGCTGATAAACTCTTACTGAAACGTCATTTTGCTTGTTTTCTTTTCTCTTTGCATGGGACAGTTTGATAAAAGCAATATTAGTCTGACCAAAGTGCCAAGGATACAAATGAGATTGTACATTCTTCTTTAGAAACTTGTCCTGTGCTTTCCTTCATTTTCCAATTGTATTTCTTAAACAAAATTTGTTGGTTTATTTTTCTTTAAAAAAAAGTTTAAGTTACTGATGTCATTATTCTGTCATTTGGCAGAGGTGTACGCTGAATTAGTCCATACAGAATAAAACCATATCGGCTCTTTTTAGCCTAGAGTGAATGTAACTGCAAGGGAAGAGTGTTGTTTTCAGTAAAAGCAAATAACACCAATGGGCATGTTTTTTCCTCTGTGCTGCTCAGCTGGTATATTATACATTTGCTCTGAGAACTTTGAAGCACTAAATAAGTGGGTAGACAGAGAGAGTGTAAGTTGGAAATCTTTTTCCCTGTAATTTTTTTTCTCTTTTAAAGGCGTCCCTGAATTTCCACCTAATTCTCTGTGTTTGTTCTTGCTGCTTGTTATGGTCTCAACCCAGCAGCAGCCTTGGTGCTAGAGGGAAGAGGCTTGTACTTCCCAAGGGCTGTGCAGCAGCCTGGTAGGGAGGAAGCCCAGCATGTGTGTTCCTGGGAGAGACCTGCCGGGCAGGGAAATGTTCTTTCTCCTGATGGAGTCTGTCCTGGATTGCATGGGACCGCATGGCTTGTCCGAGTCTTCTTGGCAAGCCTGTCACCCCTTGGAGAGAGAGCTCCCACTGAATGATCCACGTGCTGTGCCGATTCAGGGGGGGTCGAAGAGAATTCCCGATGGCACGCAGTGGCTCTGGTTAGAGAGAGAACTTCCTTTGTGCACAGAGAAAATGGTCTGAGAATGATCTAACCATGGCCAGCATTTATGCATTTAGTAAAATCAAAAGCAGCACCAGCTTTGAGGATGCCTCAGAATACATGGAGGCCTTTCCCAGACAAATTTGCCTTCTTAGCTTACCTGGAAAATATAGAAGAATATTGAAATCTGTTCCAAAACAGTGGACAGCATTTGGAAAGTCCACCCGTGTGACCCTTGGAAGTCCAGTAAAGCATGCTTGTTGAGATGTAAGAAAAAGAGTGACACAGTTGGTCTCCTATTAGTAGTAGAGACAGTGTAGTTAACCACTAGAAAATTGGGTTCATTTTTGCCATATCTTGTGCAGATTTAATTTTTTAAGCAGGTGCACACTGATAGTTGCCTACAAAAGTATTTGTCTTATGCACGATACTGCAGTAACTGCACATATTATGCACAAGGGTTTTTTTGTATACAGCCAAACACCAGGTAGAGACTTGTGCCATTGATCATTTAAGCAAAAATCTCTAAGCACTGAACAGGGTTTGAGCTTTGCAGCCCTCACGAGCAGCACTGACAGGAAGGTTGGAAGCACATTGGGCAGTTCCTGAAAAACTGTACTGCTCCTGCCTTTGTGCGACCTCTTGTACCTAACAGATACTTGAACAAGGCTTCTGCTAAGGGTATAGCTGTGGAGTCTGCTAAACCTCTTATGGGACATTTTTAATTGTTTCTGGATGCTTTAAACCAGAATTCATGTTCTTTACTAAAGGCAGATGGTTCAGTTCACACAGAAGGAATGTCAACAGGCCGAATGTTTCAGCTACTTTTTCACAAACAGGGTTGATGAAATGGCCTGATAAAACAAGTTTTCTGTTAAAGTCACTCAAAGTTATCCAGGAATGATAATGAGAGTTTTCTGAATAAGCTGACAGTTTAACTGGGAGCTTGTGTTAAAACAGGTCCCAGGGAATATGTGTTTTGCCAAATAGCAATTTTGACCTTTGTTAATTTGCACTGCTTTTCCTATAAGCGTTTGTCTTCCTTGTTGTTATAACTGAAACAAACATCTTTGGCTTAGACTTTCTATTATATATTGTCTTTTTGCAGCAGGGTAACCCATGCATCTGAGCCTGGGCTTTCTCTCGCCCACCAAATCCTGGCCCAAGGCATAAGCCCAGGGGGTTCTGACCACCCCCAAACAGGGAGTCGGGATCACAGGTCAGTCTCACCTGCCCCTGCATTCTGGGCTGCTGTTTTATCCCGTAAAAGGTCCCTTCCCCCAGTATCTGATAGTTTCACTGTGGCAAGACACCGTGACTGCTTGGAGGTGCTCCTGCTGATGAAGCGCTAGCTAACTTTCCTCCTCGCCAGCCTGAGGAGTATGAGTACTCTTGAGCCCAGATCTTTTGCCGTGTTGCATGTTGCGCTACAAGCCAAATCAAGCCTTGGTCTAGCTGTAGGCTTACGTGTAAGGACACCTGTGTTTTAAAGTGGAATTTCTCACTCAAAGAAAATGCAGATTCTGGCCATTGCTAATGAACTATGTGGCCAGGAAGATCAGCGTGAGAGCTTTCTAATGGTATCATGTGGTGGTCTGCAGTAACTCAAGTTTAACCTTTCTGTAACAGATGAGTTGAGGTGCTGAACAGGGGTCTGGAATACAACCAGACCCACGAAACCCTGCAACACGGTTATGCAAGAACTGCATGCTTTGATACCATCTTACACTTTGTTTTCTAATACAGGAAGCCAGATTGGGAGTGTTTCATGGTTACCAAAAGACTCTTTCAAAATAAAAAAAAGCAAGTCAAAAGTACTGCAGCGAGTACAAGAAAACATGTAGTTGCACTTACAATTAAAGCTAACGCAGAAGTTTATTATAGTTCCTGGAGATGCTGGCGTCAGCCTGTTCCTTCACTTGCTGTTCATCTGTTGCTGCTCTTCCCCTTTTGACGTTTTCTTTCTCTAAGACCACAAGCTGGAAAGCATAAAGCACTCCCGATTCCTGATAAATAAGCAAGCTGAAGAAGCTTCTTAGAAGCACTTGTGGCTGAGGGCAAGTCCTTACTGAGAGCTGTGGCTGTGCTTGTGCGGGGCGGGGAGGAGAAGTTCCAGAGCAAAAAAGGAGCAAAAGAGGTTGAAAAAGTGCTGCTGCTTTTGTTGTAAACATGGTTTGAAATATGGTGGAGGCTGGATGACATGATCTGGCCCAACCTTGACGTGTCTGAGCAATCCCTTGTGAGGCCTGTTCCCATATGTGAGGTCATTGGAGTTGCTCTCATAAATAAAGGTGGCGAGAACTGGCCCCAAAACATTGAAAATAACTTAAAGAGGAATTTTCTTTCCCGTTATCCTGGGTTGCAATTTGTTTTCTATTTCAGAGTGTGCTAGACTATGTTATATAAAGGTGGTGATCACAAATAGTCGTTAAACTGTTACCATTCTTATACAACAAGCACATACTTTAAATTGAACCAGGCAGACTCCTGTTTCTACATTGCCCTTTTTTCTTAACATGACAAAGGGGGAGGAATTCACTAATTTTGTTATTGGGGGCTAAGAGAAATCAGTTACAAAAAGATTTACTTATTCCCTAGTAATATTAAACACTGTATTTCATAGTTTTCATGTAACTAATGAGTATGCAGCTCAGACTTTTTTCCTAAAAGGTGTTGTTTTGGTATCAAGATTGCTTCTGTAAAAATTGAGATAACTGCAGCCCACCTCCATTAAAGCTTCTTGTGGTCCTACCAAATGAAGTGATTCTTATAAAAATCAGAGGGTTATTTGCACAGATGTGTGAAAATTGCCACTGTGGTGGCAAACAGTTCAAGCCTTTTAACACACTGAGGCTGAAATTCATTCCTGTAGAAAGGGCCAAGCCCAAGTTTCTGTGTTTTTCTAGCTGTTATCTTGGATTTTGTTCTAGATGGGGCAAATACGTCTTCAACAAGTGAACTGCAGGATTAGAGCCAAAGTGCCCCTTCATCCTTACTCTGAGATCATGAGAAGAGTTCAAACCATGAGCTTAATGCTGGCCCTCTGCATAGGAGTGAATTTTACCCTTAAGACATTAAATTACTGATGTATCCCAAAGAGTGTGCAAATTAATCAAACCTGCAAGTTTTGTTGTAGGTCAGATTTTCTCATGCAGTTGTACACGTTGCTTAGTCCTCACCCAACATCCATAATGATTTATTTGCCATATTCACTTGCATTTTGGGGATGAAGACATCCTTGCTAAGCTTGTGCTGTGTGTTCTCAGATTTTCTATTCTTGTTCTTCTGCTTTCTCTGTTCCTTCCATTGCTTTCTGCAGGTATTTAAACCCATGGTTCAAAAGAGAATATAATGTAGCTAAGTGGGTAGAAGATGTGAATAAAAACACTGAAGGACCATACTTTAGGTATTTTGTAAATTAATTCTATATAATTTTTAAAAGCTGTTCCAGCATATACAAGTATCTTGGGACTCCTACCTTGTATAAATCAATACAAGTTACTGTAGGTGCAAAGGGCCCCTCTTCTTTTGCTGCATTTTGATGTCTGTTTTTGGCTTCATGTGCAATTTACAATTCCTTTTCTGAATGTTTTAATGAAGCCATTGAAAAGGGTGTGTGTAGTGCATGCATTCCCACCATCATCGATAGCTTGTAGTAGCTTTCTCATCATTTTATGCCAAGTAGTGTTTTATGGGCATGAGACATATTTATCACTAATAACGTAGTATTAACTTAAATAGAATGTAATTTACTGAAGCAAGTGGTTTCATAACACATTGACTCTACCCACTGTCTTATATAGTGCATACTAAAATTTACATGAAAAAGAATAAAAAGTAGGGTTATTTTACCCTCAGCCTACAATAAAGTAAACTTATATATTGTAATTGGAAAATTAAATGTATGAGAATATACTCTGTGTTCTATATGCCAAACCACTAATGAATCTGTTACAAGTGAGTGTAGGGTTCAACCAAAAATATCACTTGTTTTTGAAAGAGGAAAGTGTGTACTATTTGATACATTCCAGGTTAAAAAGAAGAAGCACGCATGAGGCTGTTGTACATGAATCAAGAGACTGAGACCATTTTAGTAGATTCCCAGAAGACACAATCCCACAGCTGAGGCAGATGTTTGCATCAGCTGGCATAGGAGAGAATGGAATGCAGTTTATGATAAATAATATAAAACATGAAAGAAATCCATGAAGCTTTAAGTTGACATATCAAAAATGAAGCTGAAACAAGAATTACAGAAATGTGAAGAAAAATAATATAAAGCAAAATCTTTAGCCAAAACAGCGAAAGATGAGAAGAACAAGCAAATAGATCTTAACAATTATTTTAGACTAGTAGACCTAATAATAATGCAAAAAGGCAGAAGCATTCATTAAATATGTCCAGTGTCCATTTGGGAAAAAAACATGATGGGGTTGTATCACGAGACGCTAATGAGACATTTCTACTCCAATAGAAACACTGCCAGATATTAAATAGCAGAGTAGGAATTTAGTCATTTTTAGTACTAAAAATGTCCCAAAGTCTTAAAAGAGCACAAAATTGTAGCTTTTTAAAAGCATTTGTGTTTGCTTTCAAGAACTCTTAAATCAGACAGTGAGTTGATTAAAGTCTTTCCAGTGAACAAATAGGGTGAATGAGGTAAATTTAAGCCTGTCAGTCCTAATCTTGGTCCTGAAAAAGGAGTAAAAATCCTTGACACAAGAATCCAGGGCTTATGGAAGGTTGTTGTGGTTGTGCCAGCTGCTATCAGCCAGGTCTTTGTGTTGCTGCTCGAACATTCAGGCAGGGCGTATTGTGAGTCCAGTAGCTTTACCATGGCTGGTTTTAGTGTTGAGATACAGGGTCCAGTTCTGGTGTCTGCAGTTCAACAAGAGTGTTCAAGAACCGGAGAGGTTTAAGCCCTGAGAAACCTTAAAAGGGACTGCAGGGCCTCAAGTGGTTCAGTTTAATGGAGCATCTAAATGCTTGCCTGATCATAAAATCCACATAGCTGCATGTAGAGCAAAATCTTGGTGACAAGTCCTTTAGACTAGCATGCCAAGACTGATAATGACCAAGTCACTGGAAGGTGAAATTAGGCAAATTCACACTAGAAATGAAGTGTGTTTTTATTAGCAAACCTTTTCCTAAAAATACCCTCTGCTAAGGCCATCAGTCGCTCACCATAATTGCTAAATATCCCATGTCTTATATTTGTATCAGAAGCCCTGTGGTCACAATAAAAAAAGACATTGATAGAATATGAAGACAGTACTAGTTTAATGCATGTTACTTTAAATGGTTTAGTTAAACAGGTTTAAATTCTTAATTTGGTTTTCATATTTTAATATCATTATATCTTGGTTTAGTAACTAGATTAAATTGATGGGAATGTACCCCACCCCTGAGGGTTTTCAACTGTTGCACTGATTGAGTAATGTTTCTAATTGTATTTGAGATAAAACAAGCATTATTTGCATGTAGATGGGGCTTAAACTGACCCATGTGAGTTTTAAGGGCTGTGTATCATCAGCAGAGATGAAACATAAATTAAAAATTTAACACCATATAAGCTTACTAATGACTGCCTGCAGCAGTAGCTTTAGAAATGAGAGAAAATCTAGAGTAAATTTAGAAACCTGTATGTCCTAATTAATTGAGGTAACCATGGGAAAGTATTCTGCAGGCACATTATGGAAGGCAAAGGGTCAAATCTTCTGCTGGAATGTTTGGTTAATTGTCACAGACTAGAAAACATGGTTCCAGTCAGACTGTCCAGCAGGCAGTACATTTTAGTAATCATAGCCCAGGATAAGATGTTTACACCAGATAATTAGCTGAGTAGTATTTTTGTTTATGATAATTTTTTATTTCTCTTTACTTTTCAAGACATCCTGAAAATAGCACTGCTGTTTTGCTTGTCTCCCTGTAGTTTTAGGAATAATCTGTTAATAACTGGCGCTGTTGCAGGTAGAGTTCAAGTAGAATCAGGAAAAAAGACAAGAACACTTCCTACAGTTCCTAGGAATGCTGTAGATTTTCAGAAAACAGAAATATTAGTCATCACAAAGACTTTTGCCATCAGCTTAAAAAAATCCTGTATAAATCAAAGTTTGTCTCTCTTACACCTAGTGTCCTAGTTATTAATTATTTTTCCGAGTCTACAAGTCTAATGGGTATTTCCATATAATTACTTTTTATTAATGATAGTAATAATAGTAGCTGGTGTCTCTGGCGCCAGAAAGCTCCCAGCTGTGGGATTCCCTTCTGTTAGAAAATAAGATCTGTAAAGAAAAATCTCATTTTAATGCTTAAAGTCTAGGCTAGATTTAGTTTTACATGCCAGGCCATAGCTGCATCACCTCAGCAATAAACCCAGGCAGGAAGCCTTTTCCTGATTTCAGCTTTGCTGCAAGTCATACTGTTTTACCAGTGTGATACTACTACTTGCTTTTGTTACTGCCTATTACAGTGGCTACTGCACAGACTGACATTATGAAATATGGTTAAGAATTGCTCAAAATCCTCCCTGAATCTTGAAAGACTCAGGAACCACGATGGTATCAGAAAATAAACTGTCAGAATCCCAAAATGTGGCATTTCTGTAGAGAGAATTGTAGACAACAAAAGACTAGAAAGGACCTTCTGAAGCACTGAGCTGCCTACGTTTGATTGAATGCAAATATTTACAGTAACTTAGATTCTATGGGAGTTGCTTAAGTATAAAAATAGTTTAGAAAAAAAACTCATTTTTTTTAGATGGAGACCCAGGATGCATACTTAGAGGGAAAATGACCACCCTATATCAGGAAGGCGTTGACAAGGAGCATGGAGGG
Source organism: Mesitornis unicolor (assembly GCF_000695765.1). Taxonomy (NCBI): domain Eukaryota; kingdom Metazoa; phylum Chordata; class Aves; order Mesitornithiformes; family Mesitornithidae; genus Mesitornis; species Mesitornis unicolor. Next base: position 22,406 of record NW_010202622.1, on the reverse strand, counting down.
CAGGAGACAACAAGCTATCCATTTTCCTCCTGTTTTTTCTGTGCTTTGGTGTTGTTGCTTTCCTCCTCAATTTCTTCTCAGCTCCTCCTCAGCTGATGATTAGCTGGAGTTGGCTCTGCTGTTCAGCAAGGTCCATTGCCTTCTTGTGTGAATATCCTGCTGGGGTCAGAGCTGTGACCAGCCATTAGCTCCCTGCTCTCGCTGAGGCAGCTTTAGGCTGTGCTTGAAGGAAAAAAAAAAACAACAAAACCAAAACGTTTTCCCTATTATAACCAAGGCAAAATATTGCCCTTGTTGGCAACCAATTTTAAAAAAATGCCTGATGATGTCAGTAGGATCAAGATTCATTTCAGGAGTTAGGGAAAGGAGTTCATTAAAGTGTGTGAGTGCCTGCTTCTGGGGCGTTGCTGTGCAGTGCTTAAAGTGGATGGCCCAAGCCACAGCCTTTGCTTTTTCTGCAGCCCCCCAAAAGCCAAGCCTCCCCTCTGCTGCTGCACTTTCTAAGGAAACTTGCTCACACCTGTGTTTTTTTAAAAGGAACTGCATTTAAGATGTTGAATTGTTTAGCCACATCAGAGTTTTTGGAAGATCTCAGCTTCCTAATATAGGATAATTTAGGCTGATGATGTCCTACAAAGAGCTGAATCTACAGCAGCAAAGGTCAGGTTAGGCTGATAGTATCTACATATGGGCTTGAAATGCCTTTGCCACATTGAACGTTAAGTGAATTTCATTAAATTATTTCAGTCTATGAAACAGAATCAAGCACAGCCTGTGAACAGTTCAGATCTGCCAGGGCCAACTGCCTTGAGTTCAGCTCAGGTGACACGCAAAGTCGCAAGACATTTAGTTGTGTGACTAGGCGACACATTTCACACCGCCTCTTGTGGGCCAACACTCTCCCCGTGTAGGTGAGAAGGCGGAGCAGGCAGGTGCGTGGCTGCAGGAGAGCGCTTGCAGATGTCCTCCCACTGCCACAGTGTTTTGGTGTGAATCCCAGCATGGTCTGCCCACACTCTTAGTTTCAGCTTCCAGGACAGAACGGTGGACACCAAGTGGCCACTATATCTTGCTTTGAATTCTTGCGGCGCATTGAGGTGCATGGCTTCATTTGGGGTTGGCAGTAAAACCCCTGAATCTCTGTTGTGGCGTGTGCAAGGCATAGCTTCTTGTATAAATTTCAGTTGGAAGCAACATTTGGGATGAAAGCTAATGGATTTGATAGCAGGAGAACTAAAACCCCAGTGAAAGCTAAATGGATCCCACCCTTGACCAAAACTGCAAAGTTTTGTCTACCTTTAACCCCAGCATTACCCGCAAGTGTCCCTGAATGCTGTCTTTCTTCCATCCTGTAAATGAGAAAGGTTGTTTCTGGCTCTTTCTCATTTAAAGTATATGTAAATCTGCTGATACACAGCACATACACAATTGCAGGGCAGAACTGGAAAGATGATCAAAAACATTTCAAAGAACTGTGCTTATCGCACAAGATGCATCCTAAGATCTGTGAGTGTATGCTTAGTAGTGATATGTTTTCACAGTCTCAGTAGATGGCATTAAAGATGACAAAAAGCAGCACATAACAGAAATAAGGGGCAAAGGCCTGTGAGGGGGGGGCAAGGTCATTTCTGTAAGTGTGCAACTGCATCCTCAATATATTCGGCAGTAGCTTTGCACATTGAGGTGAGCAGCAATGCGCATATCAGGTGTGCAAACCATAGGTGAGCAGGCAGTGCAGAGGGGGTTGAGAAGAAAGAAATGTAGGTAGCTACACTGGAGGTCTGGGCTTCAAAGTCTTTTGAAAGGGAAGCATTCTGTTTGAGTTACAGTGCAAAGCTCCCTGGCTCCAGGCTCAGCTAGGGATCCTGCTCAGAGGACCTTTTGTGCAGGGAAGGTGTTCAAGATGCCCCATCCTTGTGGAGGATGATTATTGCTCCTGCCAGGATCACCTACTCAGGCTGACAGGTATATTGTCTATGGCTTTCCTTCTCAGCATGGCCTTCTCCTGTGGTGCCTAAAATAACGCAGGGGAAGAGCTCGTGGTGTGCAGGAGTTGATGTGCAAGGGATAGGAGATGCCTTCATTCTGTGTGCCACCTCCTGGCTGTTCTACCCATATTAACAGCTTTCTGACAGGGCTTGCCAAGACACCGAGCACCCCCCAGTCCCTTGCTTCTAATCTGCAGGTGCATCCTTATAAATTTAAACATGAAGATTTTAAATCCTCCTGCAGCTGTGGGGCAACATTTGTGAATAACTGGATTAGTAATAATATGTAAAACCTCTTCATTTTTCCCCCCTTTTCATCCTCTCCTTATTTTTTTATTTTAGATCCACTAATAGCTTATTAGTGATCTTTGTCAGTCCAAGTGTGGGCAGAGATTAGAGAACTTGTAGGGATAGTGAACAGCAGAGCACTGTTGAGAACCTTTCTCTGGATTTTGTTATTTAAAAATAACCTGTTTTGTTGCATGTGCAGTTTGGTGCCCAGATTGGTGATGCTGGACATATGAACACCTTGTTTTAAACTGCAGTAGCTGTTTAAAATTTTCTTCCTGAAAACGTTAATGTGTGTCCAGTTCATCTTAATGGGTGATCAAAGTGCATGTGCTGAAGATGTACTCTTCAGTGTTTGGACAGTTGTACCAACCTGAATCTTTTAGGCATTAGAGCATTGTGAGCCAGATTGGAGAGCTCTCACCATGTAATTTCTATTGACGCCTTGTTGCTCGTGGCTGCCATCAATCATTGTCTGTATGGGAGACAAGAGTGTGGTGCTGTAGGGAGCTTCAGACCCAACAAAATGATACACTAGTCCAAAATAAAATAGTAATTAGTTAAAAATAAATGAATTTCACTTAGAGAAACACAACAATTCCAGGCACAAAAGAGTCCCCGCCTCATCTGTAATCCTCTCTAGATGAAAGGGCCTGATCCTGCAAATCCCACAGCCAGGGATGTGGGGCTGTCTGCCAGAGGTGGCTCCTGTGGCCCTGTGGTATCAGTGATGGTGCTCATCACCGGGGTCTACAGCTGCACAACACACAGCCCCCTGCTGTGTTTGCGGGGCTTGGAAGACCTGTCCATAGAAACAGATGGAAAACTTCCATCTTCAGGGACCCATTAAGTTCAGAAGATGGTAGGCAGCAGTGGTAAGGGAGGGTCTGGGACATGTGCCTTCATTACTGGGAAGGCCTCCTTTGGAAAATGCCCTCAGTCTGCAAAACAGAATGAGAAGGCCAGGGTAGCTTAATTTTTCTACTTTGAGGCTTCATTTCCCTTTTATTCTGCCCAAACCTAGAGCCTGATAGGAATCTCTCAAGTGGGAAAAGTGCAGAATCTCAAAACAGAAGCATAAGGGTTTTTCTTGGGTATAAAATTTCAGTCAATAATGTGCTGCTGCCTTATTGACATGAAAAGAATTCCTTTCATGTGATACAAACATTTACTTGCTCCTGCATACTCTACTCACCTTGTACAGAAATGCTGATTGCCATTGACTAATCAGTCCATTTTTGTATATTCTCATCAGACTCTTTCTTTGGCTGGAACAATATGCACTGTATGATGCTTGCATGTCTAATAATTTGTTATTAGCACTTTGTATATGCCTTTGTTACTTCACAACTAACAGTTTGGCCTTAGAGTGCATGCATTTGTGTAAATCAATGTGTTGTTATAAAATAGTAGATTTATTTGTTATGTTTGTATCAATATAGGAGATGTGCAAGATATGCATAAAGACACTGATAATTGCCATTTAGTCACTGACAGAAGGCATTGTTCAGCTTGTATTTATATGATCACTGTTTCAATTTAGGCTTCATAATGCCATGTCTATCTTTTAGTTCTGTATTCAACTGCAGATTTGGTTTGTTAATTTTTATAATGTTTAATTACAGTACCATATAAAGCAGTTTAAGAAATAGCTTTTGTTATGCAATACAATTCTAATAAGTAGACAATTTTATTTTATTTCCAGTGTTCCTGAAAGCTATAAATACCTTTATTCATATAATTAAATTACTAGACTACTGGTCAAACAACTTTATACCCCCAGTATTGAGCTAATAATAAACTATATACTTGGCTCTGAACCAAGCTTCAAAGTAATGGCAGTTGCTGTTGCAGTGCTAGGACCTGAAGACATCACATTTATTTTGTGTGTTTCAACATCCCAGGACACTGTCTCCTGCAAAGTCTCCGTCTTCGTCCACTGGATCTATTGCTTCCAGCAGAAAATACCCTTACCCGATGCCACCACTTCCTGATGAGGAGAAAAAAGCCAACAGGCAAAGTGCCAGGGTATGTGTCCTTCTTTTCTGTGCCTTTTGTCAGTGGCTTGATTTACTGGTAGTTTTTCAAAATGAAAGCATGGCAGATCAGCACCTTTGACTGACAGTGAGAGCAGCAGTGGCCTTTCCTTCATACCCTTAACTCAGGAGCTGCTGAAGGCTGAGCCTCTGGCAGCAATTAGGGCAGCCTGGGTGGCTGTGCATACAGAGATCCATTCAGGTTGCTCTTAAACCTGCCCTGAAGCCCAGATTTCACTGTTTGTCTTATTTCAAGCTGGGAGCATGCCTGTGACAGCCTTCGGGCTGCAGAGTGCGGGCAGCCCTGGAGCAGGCAGTGCGTCTGGTTCTCCGCCCTTACCCCTTCCAGGGGCTGACTCTCATTCAGGCTGGAAGATTGCTGCTTTCTGCATTTATAGAAAGGTAACTACACTGCAGTTAAGGAGGATGTGGAGGGACTTGTACTGATCCCTTGCAGACCTGGAGGGGCTTTGCTGCTGCCTGGCCTGAGCCCATCCTGGCCCCCCAGGGTGGGGAGAAGCTGTGGTAATGTGCTTTGAATGGTGATGCTGCTCTGCAGGGAGAGATTTCCAGCTGCTGCTGAAAGGCAACACTAACCAATGCTTCCATTGTGTCAATGCAGATATTTGAATAAGACAAAAAATGCTGAAATTTACTTTAGGAGTTTAGAGAGTGGGAAATAACACTAATATTAGTGCAACTCTAAGGTGAAAACTGTCTAATACAAAGTTGATGCTACACCGACATTTTTCCTTCAAACTCGCCACACTCCCAGCCGTGGACATTTACTGTCCTGACTGTAAGTCATGCTGAAATGCCTGAGACTGCTGACTTTGCGGTCTGAACAGATACCCACCAGAGGCTGGGAGGAGATGGAGAGCATCGCCATGGTGATCCAAGTGACGTAGATGCAGTTCCCCAAACAAGCTCCTCACTCTGTTAGGCTAACAGCCTGTTTTATCTTGGTGTTCAGCGTGTATTTGTGTTCCTTTTCCCCCTCTCCAGCTATGGGAGACATCCATTTAGCTGCACAGATTTCCTGGGGTGACATCAGAACTGTTTACTTCAAATTTTGTAGAAACTCAGCATCACTGAGTCATTGCACATTCATCTGCTCTTCAGACAACTCAAAAGATCAACAGAGATGCCGAGATCACAGTGAGAACCTCCTCTCATCTGGAAGGGAAAAAGCAGTCCTTTTTTTTCTTTCTTTTTTGTTGACTAGTATTTTATGGATTTGATGAACAACCAAAATCCTAACAAATAACAGGAGATGATGAGCCCGGACGTGACAAGGTGATTCCACATGATTACAGATACACGTACCTAGAATCCCAACTGCAGTCCAT
>NW_010202622.1:5489-16714 GCF_000695765.1 Mesitornis unicolor | reverse complement strand
AGAGCGGTTTTTCTCTGGTTTAACGCAGACCCGAGTCAGACCAAAGTGGAACTGGGAATGTGCCTGGAGAGTCCAGCAGATGTAAACTTGTACGCTGTATGCATGAACCTTGTGTTCTTTACTTTCCACATGTAAGGAATAAACAACATACTGTAGTAGAAATTAGCATGCAGGAGTAAGAATATAGGATTTTTTTGTGACAGGATTTCAAGCTTTGAAAGGCAACTATTTGACACAAACGTCAAACAAACAAACATGATCTTTTTTTTTTCTACCTTACGTGTTTATAATCTCAGTATACAGATTGTATATATGTAAACATTTGATAATGTCAAAAGTAGCTGTTATACATAAGTGTATTTTGCCAAATGCCTAAAGAAACAGTCATGACTAACATCATCACACTTCAGATTTTCTAATATTACGAGCAGACGACTTTGGAAATACAGAAAGTACAGTACTGTAAAACCGTGTCTCTCAGAAACTGGTGTTTGACCAAAATCTATACTATCTTTTCAGTATCCTATACTGTCTTGACAATCTCAATTGTATGGTAGACTGCAGAAACCAGTACAGGAGCACTTTGTCTTAAACCTTCGTAACAGGAACCAGCCAAAATCCGTTGTTCAGTGAGATGACTGGTGCATCCTCTCACAGGTGTAATCAGGAATGATTTGGCAGACATCAGACAGAGCCTTTAAGTAAAGTGCAGTCCAAACTTATTGGACATTTGGGAATACTTCTAAGTAGACAATTCAGGATGTGGTGATGTGAAGTCCTCCTGGTGAGAGTGGCTGTGTATTTTTGATAGAGCATTTCAGACACTGTTTTAGATGGCAAGGCGTAGCTTATGAGAAGCATAAGGATTTCACTGCACTAGGTAATAGCAGTGCTGGGCAAGTGGCCAGTTTCATTGCTGTCTCTTAATTTTTGTTACTGGAATCGCCTTTACCATGTGCTTGAATTGCTACGCTTGCAGCCCCTGAAGCCTCCTTGACAATTTTTGGGGGCATTAAACTGAGTACAAGTGAGTTTAGCCTAAAAATCTGGGGTGAAGGTGAACAAATCCTTTAGTATGGAGATCTTAATCTTATGTATAGGGTTAGATTTCTAACACCTGAGACTTCTAAAGGTTGTAAAAAAAAAAAAAAGTCTTTTGGGAATTTTCAGTCAGTAAGAAACTGGATCATACTAAATCAGTTTATATTTCTCCAGCTTTCCAAAATTGACTAATTCTTAGCTTCAGGTAGTACCATTGCAGAGTAAAACACCCAGTTCTGTGTGGTGCAGCTGAATACCTTGCCCAACAGCTGCATGATCAATTAGATATTATTGTGACGGGAACATCTACGGTGTTTCTGAATCTTCTACCTCTTTCATGTATTTCCTTTAATAAGTGAACCCAACACTTGCAGCCTTTTAATCTATTTTTTTAACTTCTTAGTCTCTCAATAAAGTCTAATATATGTAAGATTAAATTAAGAAATGTTTAAAGATGTCAGCAACTGTAAAGTATGTAAGATTTTTAGAAACACTATATTTTATGATTGGGCTGTGTGTTGGATTATGACAAAATATTGACCTTGGAATTCAAATGTTTTTCCTTTAGAGTTGACAGGTTCTGGTAAGTATTTTGGATAAAGACAAATACGAGTAAGTGCAAGTGGATGCAGACAAAACATGTGGAGGGAGCCGGTCACTTGTAACTGCTTTAGGAAAAGATTCTGCACTTTCATGAAGAGTACATATCTGTCAGCACTGAAAAATATTTTTTGCAAATAATTGAGTGTAGGTAAATGGTTAAAAGATAGTTGGTAGTGGATAGCTCATGAAATTAGGGCCTGAGGCATAATCACTTGAAATCAATAAGTCTTTTATTGATTTCACTGGACTTTGAGCAGGACCCTCAAGGAGTTCACCTGCGTTAGGACATTGTGGTAACCCAGTAGCCTCTGTGTTATGCTGTCTCCAGGAAGCTGGTTTTCCCTCACATATTAGTATCTTGTCTTTAGTAACTGGACTGTTCATCATGTGCCTTTTATGGTATTTTCTTTGGATACAAACTGGCATGTAGTTTTGAATAATCCTGTTATATTTCTGTGCATATTTTATGTTTACCACCGTTTACTCTTCCCTTTCCATTTTGCCTTATCAAGAAGCAGCAAAATTTGGCAGACTGAACTGGATATAACATACTGACTCTTTGTGTAATGTTCATAGCTTCTTGTTTTGCAGACAGACGGCTCTCCTGACTGTATTTTCAATGTAGTATGTACTTTCAACTTCTCTCTTGTTTTGATATAATTCATTTGTAGCATATGATGATACAGTTACGTGTGTAGTGTAGCTTTTAACAGTCACTTTCACATTTGAAGATACATAGTGATTGGAAGACTAGTTATGAGCACTAAGTTTAAGTTAAATAAATATTGACTTTCACTTTGAGTGAGAACATCACAGGACTTGGGTTGGTAACTTTTAGACCTTGTCATTGCACAAAACCTGAACTGGTAGGGCTGTGTGAGCCTCCAAAGCCAGCAGAGGTCAACGAGAGAAGTTGTTTGCTTACATTCTCTGGTTTTCTACTTCTAAAATGTAGTGTGTTGGAAAGCTGCCAGATTAATAACCTTGAAGATTGCAAATATTTGTATCCACTGTAGTTAGTTACACTGGTGAGAGCAATATAATTTGCCATGTAATACCTCATCTAGCCTAGAGTACTTGTATTGTCAACAGGATAGCTCAGTTATTTTGACTCATTGAGACTCATGCTTTTACTTTGCTTTTATTTTAATAAATGAACTAGTTACTTCCAGCTATGCTGTAGATGCCTGTTGAAGTGGGGAGGTTATCAGATCTTCTCAATACATTACAAGTAATTGTCTATATGAGCATAGGACCTGCAGGATGAGGGTTATGTATTTCAATGTGGGAGAAGAGTTTTGTATAATTTAAAATAAAATTAATATGACTAACTGATGGAGACTGGAATAATAGATTGTATCCAAATAATGCTGCTGCAGAATGATTCCATGGTTTAACGAGTAAAAATTCACCTGCCGATTCTGAATTTGTTGACATAAGAACTTCAGTAATCCATACTACAGACTTTTGGTGAATATACTCAGGCAGTTTACCAGAAATTGTTGTGATTGATAATTTAAATATAATTCTGTTATAGTTAAATAAGTAGTTTTAAAGAGGTTATTAATTTTATACAGCATATCTTTGCGTAAGTTGTGAACTTAAGTCACTACTTGCCAGTCATCTGAAGATAGCTACTTCCAAATGACTTAAGAGTTTTGTTCCTGATTGATGAGCTGTCGAACCTGCTGAGCTGATGTACTCAACAGGTAATTTTGATTGTGCTAATGAACAAATAGACCTTTGGGTTATAGCCTGAATTAAAATCAGAAAGAAACACTGTCAGAAGCTAGTGGACTGAAGTCCTCTTACGTGAATCCCTATCGCTGGTTTTAAATGAATCGAGTGGTCTTGTCAACACCAATGTCACAACTGTTTTCAGATCCAGGGGTAAGAAGTGGTGCGTTCACTATTACAGACATGCACGTGCTACACATTCTGACCAAATCTGCAGTTACTTCATTGCTTAACGAATAGGACAGGATGTAATGTGGTGAGACTCTGTAATCCTATGGGATAACAGGTTAGCTCTTAGGACTTGCTCTGCCATCAAATCTCATATCCAGTTCTTGTAAGCAAACTTGCCAAACTTCCGTGTAGAACTCAGCAAGCTCCTGTTCTCTTCTGTCCCTTTTCCGCTCCTACTGAAAAGCATTTCCATGAATGATAATTACATCCACTAACAGTCTCTTCTGTTGGTTGGCTAAGATCAAAAAGCCAAGTTGCCTTTCCACACAATCTTCTGGATAAGGTTTTTCCAGTGCTGTTAATACATCTTTTGCTCTTGCTACAGGGCAAGAGCCACATGTCTCACGTGCACTTTGCACTGGTAAAACCATTCGGTGGCTCAGCCATCCATGTCTTTCTTGCCCTCTAGCATTGATGAAGGCTAAGCCTCTTTAGTCACTGACTCTGTGAACCTAGAAGTTGTGCTGTGTCCTATTTCTCTTGCTCCAAGTTTAAAGATCATCCATGTCTTTCTCTACGTTACTTAGGTATTTGTATCATCAGCGGACTGTTTGAGCTGCTGTCATCAGTCACAGCGTGACGTTATTTACCTCATTTTTAAAGAGCTTGAGCATTCTTGTCTCTGAAGCCAATATTTTGTCCAGGATGGATTACCCATCAGACTGCTAAGCTGATGACTCACTATTTGCATGGCTTCCAAACCACATGGGACATCAGCAATATGGGATTTAACCTTGACAAATTTCCTGAAGAGAAACATGAGTAAACTGCAGACATACGTAGTTTGTCATCTTGTGACAGTGTGGCAGGGTAATGTTCTGCATGCACGTAACTATTATCCTAATAGAGCAGGAAAAAAATGAAACAGTGCAACTCAGTGTATAGACATAGTTGCAATACAGATGGGACTCTTAAGTGTGATTTCAACAGGAAATTAATGCCTCCTATCATCTACACTAAAAAACACTCTCTTGACCCAAGTATTTTCCAAGTCAGCTTACCAAAAATGTTTCTGGTGCCTCAAGTATGGATGCTTATGTAAATTAAAGTTCTGGAAACAGCAGCTCATACACCCAGGAGGTGGTAGCTTGTCAGCCCGCAAGTTTTCTGCAACTATTAGAAAAGCACTACAAGAGTCAACATTAATATGTTATCCAGCCAAGTGACCAAAAACAACAGTAAAAGTAAGTTCAGAACACAGGAAATGTGGTGGCTTGCTCACACTTGAGAAATGTTGTACTTGACTTCAAAACTGGCTCACCTAGCCAGGCCTGGTGGTCTTAGTTCTGTAAAAATCCAATCTACACCAGTTTCAAAATCGCTTCAGCTAAGCCAGCTTTAACCTGTTTAACAACTTCTGCTACAGGCCGTAATTGCAATATAACTCAGCATGCGATGAGGAAGGTTGAGGAAAGTAAGCACAGAGCAGTCAGAAAGAAATGCACTCTCTGAGGGGAGGATAGATGTCTGACACTATTTTTAATTACTAGAGCATAAACTGTCACAATAACAAGCTAAATTTTTTGTTGCTTATGTATTCCTCTGAATAAAAAAATAAATAAATTTTGTTTAAAAAAAATCTTAACATGAGGCCTTAAGACCTTACATATTCTAACTTTAGCATGGAGAGTCTATTTTTACAACAACATTAGCAATTCTGTATATAGGCCTGACTGACCTTGTAAGTATAGTGGTGCTAGCAGCAAATCATGCAATATTGTAAGGCTCAAGTATTACAGTAAATGCTGATTTATTTTGATTATTGGTACAAGGACTCCTGCTCACAGCCTGTGTAGAGAGACTGCGTATTTTATGCTTGGAAATACAGTCCAGATCATACTCAAACTGTGAATATATAATCTAATTTTTCTTTTCTTAAGGGTAAAGATATATTACAATAGGTAGTGTTTTATATAGAATACTTATTTTTATTGTTGCATAAATGCAAATTATTTTTTTTCGGAATAGCAAAGCATTACATAATTTTTAATCAGCTGCAGATAGCACTATTTACAGTATGACCAGTTCTTTCAGCAAAGCTTTTGGGGTGGTATAAACACCAACTGGCTCTGCCAGCTTCATTTTGTGCTAATCTTTATCTTGGGCATTGCTGTAAAAACAAAAAAAGCTATCTATTTTCATCACTCATACCAGCCCTTTGTGGTAAGACATATAAGAGAGGCAAGGAGAATCGTGTTTCACCACTGGGGCTGGGCTAGAATTAGCAAAAACAACCAATCTACACCATTTTGCTGTTGTCTTTGCTAGCTAAAAATTCTTCAAAGATCATACCTGATGTAACAGAAACATAAGATTTTGACAAACACCAAAATGAAGCATTGCAATTTACGACTTCTAGCTTTGAGTGTGATATTTTTGTCATAAACATTACAGGCATTGGGCTGTTGAAATGAATGAATCTGGCTTTTGTGTAGCTAAACAAAATGTTGCTTTTTATAAAGTCAAATTATTGTAATTTGGGGTTCTAAATTCCTGCTCACTTTTAATAACAGCATCACAGTATCCACTTCTATGAGAGTATTTAATACAAATGCCTGTGGTTTTCAATGTTACTAACATATTGTAACATCAGTAAAGTGACTTTCAATGACAAAGGCTCCCGTGTGTGTATTTTGTTCTCTATTTAGCATTTCCTGTTTTATAGATTTCTGTAAAAAAATAAAAGATGCTGCATGCATAGGGAAAAAAAAAGGCAAATGGCTAATAATGCCATACAGGTGCCATTTGTAATAGAATACAGATGTTATTTTTCAAATGCCAGAGTTGAAAATGATCCTGTGAGCTTCTTTGTCTTGGGGTCCTACTGTTCTCAAGGCAAATCTAAAATTACCACCCACCCCCACCCCCAAAAAAACACCTCCAAGTATGCAAAGTAAGCCAAACACATTTTTCAAGCCAAGATTTTATTTGTAGGTGCAATTTTACTCCCATTTACTTATGATTTCATCAATAATTCTCATTATTTATTGCATAATTTAATACCTGCATAGGAGGACAGAACTTCTGGGGGATCTTTGTAATTTAGTAAGTTACATGTATCTACAAGAACGTTATAGTCATTATTGCCAGATTTTTTTTTTCTTTCATTAGTAGTTTCAGGCCTGTGGTAGTGGAGAACTGGAAGAGCAAAGGCAAAAAAAAATGCAGATGAAGGCGAAACAGTTTAGTGAATGAAGGAAAAAAATATGGGGCGGGGGAAAAGAGTCATGCAAGGGCTGGCCTGCCACTCACCACCTCCCACCAGCAGACCAGTGGCCACCCCGTCCCCAAGCAGCTGTGACTTTGGAGACCAACCCATTCCTGCCTGAGCTTTACTGCTGAGCGTGACCCTTCCTTAGGTCCATTCAGGTCAGGTGTCCCCGCTGCCTTCCCTCCCAGCCTCTTGCCCACCCTCAGCACACTTGATGCTATGCAAGCAGTGCTCAGCAAGAGCTGACACATCCATGTGTTACCAGTGCTGCTTCAGTCATGAACCTAAACCAGAGCACCCTACAGGCCACTCTAAAGAAAATTAGTTCCATTCCAGACAAACCCAGCACAAAACCAGAAACTCAATTAAGGAAAAGTATGAGAGAAATGTTGTGCAGGTAATGAGCACTTTGGTAAAGATGCCTCATCCTTTCTGGGGTAAAATTAACAGTGCAAGATGAATATTGTATTTATGCAAAATGGTCTAATCAAAAACCTACAGGAAGAACAGCCTTTGCTTCATATTCAGTTTACTAACTTTATCAGCTGTCAAAGTTTTGAACTACTTCAGTCAGCCAAAGATTTGTGGTCTTTGGTCATGTTAGAAATGCTTCCTGTAGCACTCCATGCCGGTTTCCCAACTTTGTGCAACAGGACAGTGTACAGTTACCAGAATGTGGAAATATAATCATTGTGCCTTTAGAATTAATTTTTGAGGGCAGAAAGAGAACTAGCTTCTGAAATGAAACCAGAAGCAATATTCAAAGGATTCAAAGAATTTAAGTAAGTAGTAACTACTAGTTGCTTCCTTAGGTTAGAGCAGCCAGCTTCAAATTTATAGGCCATAAACTAGAGCCATAGACTTTACAGTATTCTGAGCAAGCTAGGGCATAAAATAGTCTCTGCAGGCAAGATTTCTGCTCTGAGGATTATTTCTGTTTGACTAGTGACAGACGCAGATGTATGTATATCTACACATACATATATAGTTTTGCTTTCATTCCTTAGTCCAAAGGCTTCTCTTCAAAAATGCTCTAAACCACTAATATAAAAAATATACTCCTGTTAACATTCTTCTGGCATTCTTCGCATTTCCAAGGCTAGCAAAAGAACATCTATCACTCCTTTGTGGTAGGCAGAAGTGATTAAAATTAACAAAAGTTAATTAAGATACTACATTTTAAAAGTTAAGAAGTTAAAAGTTATTAAACTTATTTCACTCGAAAAAAGTCTGAACTACCTCCAGTTATGCTGTTCCCTTTTCCCATACAATGTCAATCTTCCTCTCAAAAAAACCAAACCCCACCAAACAGAAGCTCCCTTTATTTTCCCTAAAAAATCTCAGGCAATATAGCCTTGCCTTTCTGTATCTGCTTTCATGTAAATTTTACGGCACTGGTAGTTACTGCCGTGATCTGAAATAGTCATCTGGCAAGAATTCTTTGGAGTGGGCTTTGGCCCTTGTACGTTAGTTGGTATACAGAGGCAGGAAAGGCTCCTTGTCAGGTCTTAAAGTGGAGGAGAAAGAAACATTAATTTCCAGGTAACTGAAATCTGGCAGGTTAGAAGTTCATTGTTAAAGGGAAAGTTACGTATAAAATGACACAGCATAGTTTCTGTATGTTTAAAAGTGGCACATACAGTGGCACAAGGAGAGCAAGGATCTTACTGGAACGAAAGCCCCCTGTGCAAGAGCCCACTGCTAGAAGAGTTCTATGCTACATCTTGTCCATCCCTGAAGTTTTAAGAGTCTTACACTCATTGTAGTGTCACAGACCTCATCCTGAAAATAGCTGTCAAAATAAGCAACTTAAACTTACTGATGTTCTAACAGAGCAGCGTAAAATGATCATTCCAAAAGCTCTTTCAGTTTGTACATGTGCCTTATGTTGTCAAAGACAAAAGAGTATCTATCATCTCATGTCATACACATGATACTGTTTAAGACAGAAAAAGCTAAGTTGTACTCCAGGAACTGGTTTTAGTGAATCTCAGGAAAAAATTAAACATACTACAGAAAAACTTAGTATGTGCATAATTTGAGTTATACATAGTGAATTGCAAGTTTATTAAAATAAAAACATCTTTAATAGTCACAGGTTGAAAGTTAAAGACGACAGAACGTGAGTAGTTTGTAGTCACTGTCAAAACTAAAGAAATGCAACTGTGTAAAGCGATACCTTCATAAAATATGTAATTTTCAATATTGAGATACACAATCACTGGAAATTTGGCAAAGCAAAACACAGACTGGAATGTTAATCATGATCTTCCATGGCTTCCTTCCTTTTGATTTAGATGCCCATCACACACTGTATGAACTGAAAAAAGAACAACCACTCGTTAGATGTGTGGTAGAGAGCAGGTTTCAACTTTTTCTCCTGAAATACCCACAGTCAGTACCCTTTTCTGTAAACAAATTCAGTCCATGAACAACAAAGCTTTGAAACTAAATATGACAATCAGCTAATAGTCAATTAAAAAAAAGCATTTCCTTAATAATTACAACAAAAACGCCAGGAATGCCTGAATCTAGCATTCTCCTTTTCCTGCCTAGATGCAGCCAGGAAACCAAGACCTACAAGCCTGACCGAGCATGATTTGTGTCTGTCCCCACCACACATTCCCCAGCCTTTCCTGGGAAGCCTTACAACAAAAGGAGGACAAAAAAGTCACAGAAAGTGATGTTAGCAAGCAACGTAGCCTCTTAGGTCTTCTTCAACCATGCCGGTAAGAAGTCCAGACAAAAATGCACATTTCATAGAAGTCTATAAAATATTTGAAAACTTTTTGAGACAACACTCAACAAAACCCAGAACCCTTGTGCTCTCAGGTTACACCATAAGCATAGGGAAGACAGGCACAGACTCAAATTATTACTGTTTGTCTTCAGTTTTAAGTTTTTCTTTAGTTTTGCCCTGTAACTCTTAACTGACTCCTTAAAGTTCACTTACATCATCATACTGGAAGTTCACAAAACCCTGCTGTGATACATCCCTTCTTCTAAAACATTCTGCAAAAATAAAATAAGAAAACAAAACAGAAACCAGGTAAGAAAAATTAAAGGTAATAAATTGTTTTTTAAATGCACTGTACTTTCATTAAATCCCCCAAGTCACATGAATGAAAACTCACGAAGAACACTGCAATTTGTCCCAAGACTTAATTTCCCATTCTTCATTTTCATATTTATCATATACAACTCTCTATGTTCTGTTGATAAATAGTTTCCCAGTGTTGATAACTTAACTCTTCTAGCCTCTGGAATAAACCCTGCATTAGTTTTAAGTTCATTTTCTAATGGCGATTCAAAAAAAGCCCATAATCTGTAATTGTTCCAGTTCTGCTACTGAAAGCAAGCTATTTTGTGTTACATAAAAGTTAAAGTTGAACTTGAGATAACTGAGTAATCAGATTTCATTAAATAAAGATAGTAACAAGGCAATAATCCAGCATACCAGTGAGTGCTCTGAGTTTCACACAGCAGGCAATGTAATCATCAAATGTAATCTTGCCATGAGTGCTGTATCGCCTTGTGATGGCAGTCACTGCCTGTGGGCTCAGTCTAAATCCTATTTGAAGAGAAAAAGTCTATACTGAAAAGACAGGTAACTTAACGGAATCCAACACATTTCTAATTAGAAATATCACATGTCAGTTACTACGGGATAAGTGGCATTGGGAAATGCTGCGAGTCAGCATCAGAAGCAAGAACATTTCACAACTCACCCATATTCATCAAGGCTTTCTCCAGTTCTTGACGATCCACTGTACCACTTTGGTCATTGTCAAAACTTACAAAGTGCTGCTTCCAGCCATTGACCACAGCCCAGAGCTCTTTGAACTCATTAAATCCCAGTGTGCCAGACATATCTCTCTGATTCCAAAGCTAAGAAAAATGTTTCTTAACTAAAAAAAAAAATAAAAAAGCCCTCTCTTCAATGGAAATTTGTGGTTTTATCATCTGTAGTTAAAAACACTGCCTTGAAAGTAAGTATTAGCAATATTTTACTATTATTACTTCCTTTTCTGGTAGAAAACTACCTACAGCATCCTACAGCACAGAGATTACCACCAACCAAAACCAAAAGTCAGAGAACATGCTCTCCCCACTTCTCCATGAAATCTGCTAAGACTAATTGTTCTTTGCAAATTTAACTTAGTTCATGCACTTCTCTTATCCGCTGCAGTGTAATTGTTACCAATAAAATACATATCCGAAATAAAAATAGATGACAAATGAAAAATTACTTTAAGTTAGAATAATTTAAGTTCTCATGAACTCTTTTCCAGTTTCATTTCTGCTTTTTCCTTTTTAAAGAGCAAAACCCGTGAACACGACAATCTAAGTTTTGTCTAAAAAACTCAGAAGATTCCCACCTTGCAGAGTCTTCCATACATTC
>NW_010202622.1:0-5458 GCF_000695765.1 Mesitornis unicolor | reverse complement strand
GAAGGCCATATACCATTTCATTAGATACCTGAACCTGATTTATTGATGGAACAGGATTTAGGTGGACTTAGATTGAATTCAGACTGTGTAGTACAAATGCTTAATTCATTAGGAAGTACATCTACAATGTTGTCCAATTTCAAAAGCACAAGCTATTTGCTGAAAGCTCTGTTCTGGCCCCTTATACGCTCAATGGATATAACAGTCCCCAAGGCTTAGAGGGATACTGTTTGTTGTAAGAATATCAGTCACTGACAGCCTTATTTATCAGAAGTATTATCTCATCCACTAAAATGACTAAGAATGGAATTTTGTAGTTCCCCAATTAAAATGATAATGATACTCATCAAGTAAAAGCTGAATGGGAACAACAAAGCATCTCCCCAATTTTGAGCACCCTCTCATCTTTACTTGTGTAATTTACTATACTTTTTTTTTCTTTTATATTACTACACATACATTTCATAGTAAAGGATACATCCAGCATTGAGATCATGAGTCTGCAAGTCTCTAAGTTGAAAGCTGTTTAAATTAGAAAAAGGCAAAATAAGTTATATCAAAACAATGATTTTCAGTTTTGCTTAAATGTAAGATTTTAAATGGCTTTTAATTACATACTGATAATATAATGTATAAAATATTGTATCATTACTTCCACTGTATACAGCCATACCATATTTTGATCCACATAAGAGCTTTTAATCATTACTTGTTTTAAAAAAAAAAATGACTGCAGACATTCTGGAGGCAATTCAAGTTATATTTAAAATTAATTTTCTCTTATCTCAATTCATAAAGGTTTTGGGTTTCAGTCAAAGTCCTTTTTCACCATAGACACCACTTGAGGGAGCCAGTTTTGCTCACAGGAGCTTGATTGTGTAAATTGGACATGAAGTATCCTGACAGGGTCTGGCCACTGAATTTTTTGGTCAATATCAAAGTTCAATTTAAAAACAGAGCAAAACACCTTTTTAAACACTGCTGTCCATTACAAAACAAAATACTTCTCCAACTCCACAGCTCAACAGTGGGGAACTAAGGAGGCTGAGAAGGGAAATCTCACACGCGCAGACTTGAATACAGAGAATTTACGTTTCCAGATAGTCCATATGGGAAGCAAGCCCTTCTACCATGCAAATAAAATTAAAAAGAAAAAAACATACCTCTGCAAAATGCACAACTACAAGTCTTTTCTAGTAGGTAGTATAAGAATTAATATGCTTTAGGGTTGAGGGTTTTTTGTCTTATTTAAATCATTAACTTACGTTTATACGCTCCTGCAATCCCTGACTGGGTGAGACATCTCTGTAGCTCATCAGCATCTATTTGTCCATCCTTTTGATAACAGAAGATGTATCAGCTATTGTTTTAATTTCCTCTCCCAGGCTGGTTATTCCCAGTACCCACTCCACTTTCAGTGGCATTAAATTAGTTAAAAAGTAAAAACCAACTGATTACCTGTCTGCTATATGACAGAAACTGCGTCTTATAACCTGTATCTATAATGATGTTTCTTTAGTTGATACTTTTGCAATACGCATTAGCTTTCCCATCTAGTGATGTACTAAAATACAAACCAGATTGGCAGGTTTACTCTAAAATTAACTTTAAAAAATGCCAACAAACCTACATCCAGTATTGGTGGCATGTACTTGAGAGCCAGCTGCATAGAAACCAAGGCACAAAATTTTGAAGACAGCTTTCCTTAAAGCACTGATTTTAACTTAGTGGGTATTGTAGTCCTTTTAGATTATACGTTTCTGATCTCACTGCTACAGTAGGAAACCTAGACCCCAGATGACATATACCCTTTTCTCAAGACAGTCTTAACACTTACAAATCTAAAAACTCCTGTGTTTTGGGGAGCAGTAAGTTGTTAGCAGAACAAACAAAAGCAGAAAGCAAAGAACTTTGAAAGAAAAGCAAACTAAAGCCAGAAAAGATACCTATCTGCATGGTTTGGAAAATGACTCACTTCCAAAGCATCCTGCTCAGGGTGAAATAGAGAAAGAAACTGCCAATTCATGGAAAGCTGTCAAAAGTGGAGCTGGAATTCTAGGTCGCATTTCTCACACACCCAACATGAATTCGGGTCACAGAGAGTTTGACTATAATTTAACCTCATTCGAGGGTGGAACATTGTATCTGTAGATATAAAAAATGATGCCACTTTTGTAAAGCATTAAATAGGGAAAAGAGAGTTGCCTTATATTTGAAACAAATTAATTTGCCTCAGCATTTTTGTTACGTTTTTACATCCAGTAAGCATTTTTTCTTCTTTTTTTAATAACAGAGATATGCTACTAAATGGCATGGTGGGAATGGCAGAGCCAGGTAACTTTCAGAAATGAAGTATCATTATTTACAGAACAAACAGTAGTTAATATGTTAAATATTAATATTTACCTTGATATTTGATTGATATTAATATAAACCTTGATATTGTCAAGGTCTGAAAAGAAGATCCACACCATTTTGATTCTATGCAAAATTAATGGCAGTCAAACCCCAAACTGCTTCCAATCTACTCCATCAGTCTAACTGTACAGATATATTTAAAACTTTACATTCATAGACAAATAAAATAAAAGGTATTTGAAACAGCCATGCAAAGCATGGCAAAGCAAAGCAAAGCAGCAAATCTCACCAAAGCCCTTGTGCCTTCTGAAACAGAGGCTAAGTGTAAAATAGGCAGGAAGACAGAAAAGCATGATTTGTAACCAGGATTAACATTACAAAAAAGATTCTTGGTTTTGTTTTTTTGTTTTTGTTTTTAAGTAGAACTTGAGCAGTTAAACTAGACAAGGCATAGGGGCTTTGTGAACAGACTGAAAAGAGCAAATTATTACTCCCTACAAAGACAGACTCAATTAATTTAATAAAGACTTGAAACAATACTTTTGATTTTCTTCTGTAAACAAAGAAAATCAATTCCTCAAATCTGACTGATCCCTGTTGTAAAATACTCCAAAGAAAGCTCAGAGATAACTTCATTTATTATACAGGCATAAAAACAACACAGAGCAGCAAACCATAGATAAAATTTTAATTCTCCAATAAGTACTTATGGAAAGCTGTGAGACGTGGCTTTTTACAGACTTGCATGGATGGCTGTAAAACCAACTGCTAATTCATCTGTTCCATTTCACTGCCTCCTTATGGGATTTTTGCTTCTACACAGCCACTGGTCTCTGAAAGTGACTCTTCCAGTTTCTAGGATAACATTTCAAAAACTCCCCAGTTTCTTCCAATAAGGAATGACTTCTACATAGAAAGAGTATTTAAGAGTACTAACTTCAGTACTCCTAAGTGCTAACTTTGATCTTACCCATTAGCTCACTGGTTCCCCGGCTTCCAGTGACCACGTCTCACTCCAGAAGCCAGGGCAAGGTCTATGCTTTGCTGAGGTCCAGCTCCTGCCACCGCCTCTCCTCAGGGCTGCATATTGTTTGCTGTTACCTCCCTTTCTCCTTACAATGGGAGCTTACTCATTTTTCCAGCCTCAGTTACTGGCTCCACTGCTGATTCCTAGCACGCATGCAGGTGGCAACTGGATGCAAAGGCATCTCGGCTGGCAAGCAAATTGTCAGCACTTTCAGCAGAATTTAGCTTGGGCTCCACCTCACCAGAGGCCTCACTACACATGGGTCATTCCAGTGTTCTCCTTTAGTACGAAAACACATAGTCTATATATTTTCATAAGCAATGTTAACGAACTAATATGCAAACTGTAAGATGCATTATTAATTCAAAAGAATAACATAGAGAACAAAAATAGTCTAAATTACAGCCTTAAACTGAGCATTTAAACATCAGCTACTATCACTGAATTCAAACTTTCGTGTTGTGGTTATGTCTACCCGTGAATAACAGGTCCAGGAGCAGAGTTTTAGATTTGCACACACCCTAGAAGTGTGCAAGAAATAGCTTTATACATATGGCTAACAAAGACAAAACTTCAGCTTAACAAACCTAACCTATTTGCTCCTAAACTTTGTAATATAGTTCAAGAACTACCTATGTCTAGTAACATCCATAATCATACAAACACTATATATCCCACTAGATTACAGGAAAGAAATTAAAAAATGCAGTGCAGAATGACAAGGAGGAAAAAAGAAAGGCCTAAATGAAAGCTGTGAATGGCTTTTTCTCTCTCAAAGAACAATCATTCTATCCTACCAGCAAACCCAGACATTGGCACAGCTCAAGACTGCTTTGCAAACTGTGAGTCTAATAAGATCATGTAATGTATTTCCTGCTCTTAGCCAGGCCACCTCCACGGCCCATGCTTCCCACTGTTTCTGGTTCCTTTCTCCTGAAACTGGCAGCGTTCCCCAGCCCAAAGCTGAGCCACAATTCAGTTACAACAGTTCATGAAACTTATATCCTCGTATAGGAAATACAGCGCATACATGCAAGTATGTGTGTGTGTGTGTATGTATATGTATGCATTTACACCTACATACACACACTATATGAAAACTAACAGTATTATTCAAACTGTATAGTTACTGTGTGTATATAGCTATATAGTATAGCTATACATAGCAGACAGGCTAAGTAAAGCCACTCTGTTTTCTTTTTTAAAAAGCTTGAAACAACAGTTTTCCTCACTGTAAATACCAGGCATTCCTCTTTCCAAAAGCTGATGTAGAAATTATTCCCCAGGAAAAAAAAATTCCAATAAATAAATAACATTTTGTAAGTTTACCTGCCCTGCTACTGCAGCAAAATAACCATACAAAGGATCTTGAGCTTGTCCAGGGAATGCTGGTCCTCCTGGAGCTCCTCCATACTTCAGAAATCAAGAAAATTAATTTTAAACAAATGATTTAGTTAACTGTCAAGAAACTGCACTGTTTGTTAAGAATCAACTTGTGCTTTTATATATACACCATGAAAAAAGTCAAACCAACAAAAAAATAAATTCCACAAAAAACCCCCAAACCACAACACAATCTTGGTATCGATATACCCATTTATTATCATTTAAGCTGTTCAGTGTAAAACCTTGCTCAGCAGCAATCCACTGATCTGCATGTAGTATAGTGTATCTCATCAAGGTTGAATTTTAGTTTACTAGCAGCAGAAAATGGGGTACTGAAGACTACTAAGGCACTTCAGATTTTGCTTTCCACTTCAAAAAAGCTGAGCAAGACCAATGTCTAAGGAAAATACTTGGAAGAATATGCATTAAGCATGGAAATTTTTCAATAAAATTGATTCTTAACTGAAAAACATGGATTGACGTAAGTTAACCCTGTCTGAGTTAAACCAATAATTTGTGTAACAGAGCCTGTACCTATCTTCTGCCAAGACAATACACCTGTTTTTGGAGATGGCCAAGGTTTCATGATGTGTGCCTTGCTCTTCAAAGCCACTTGGTTCTTCATCGGCCCCAAGAAGCAAAGACAGCTTCAGACGAGCCGTCACACCAGACCTCGCTCGGGGATGG
>NW_010202621.1:0-786 GCF_000695765.1 Mesitornis unicolor | reverse complement strand
GTCCTGTATTGCTGGCGATGTACTGTCAAAGCAGCAGTTAGTACTTGCTGTTCCTCCACCCTCATCAGACCCACTACGGAAGAGTCATCTGAAAGGTCAGGCAAAGCAGACAGCTGGTCAATGCCCTCAATCTCCACAGCTGCTATCCCAAAAGCCCACTTGTACCCTTTTGGGTCTTCGAAGTAAGTCTATGCCCAGAATGCACGGAGCATCTGGACCAGTTACAATAGGATGTATCCCCCAGTCATTCCCAGTTAGGCTCACTTCAGTATCCAATAGTAGTCAACCAATAGTCAGCCTTTGAGACCCTCCTGTCACTCTTGAGATGGTAATGGACTCTGTTCCTCTATGATAGGATGGCATTAGAGTGCATTGTGCAGCAGTGTCCACCAGGGCTCTGTACTTCTCAGGTTTGAATGTGCCAGTCCATCGAATCCACACCCTCCAGTAAACTCAGTTATCCCTTTCCTCCACCTGGCTGGAGGCAGGGCCCATCTAATGATCCTGGTTGACAGGAGCAGCCATTCTGCTAGGTTGGTTCTCTCTGGTTTGCAGGTCCTGTGCTCTGATGTGCAAAACGGCAGTGGGTTTGCCGTGCCACCTATCCACATTCTTACCGTAGTCCATCAGGGTGTACCACAGAGAACTTTGTGTTGGGTACTCCCTGCCCTGAGCCGATCTTCTGGGAAAGCATCTGTTCCTAATTGCTGAAACATGGATCCATTCAGAAGAACGGGTACCACTTTCTCTCTCTCTTTGGAACAGCTTATCATTCAGCTCGTCAAA
>NW_010202620.1:23658-23924 GCF_000695765.1 Mesitornis unicolor | reverse complement strand
CCACCAGGGGCAGAGGACCCGGTCTGCGGTGGAGAGGCGGAGGCCTAAGGTGCTGCGACACGATTCAGGGACAGCTGCGGAGGCACCAGGGGGGGACAGGGGCAACGTGGGGTGGGAAGGAGGGAGGGTGGCAGGAAGGTGGAGGCCAGCAGGAGCAAAGGAGGGGAGAGGAGGAGGCCAGAAGCCTCCAGACAATAACCAGCTGGGGAGATCCTGGCCCCGGCTCTGCCCACGGTGACGCAAGGCCACTGGGGGCCGCACGTGGC
>NW_010202620.1:16532-23600 GCF_000695765.1 Mesitornis unicolor | reverse complement strand
TGGTGGCCAGCATAGCCGGCTTCTCTCACGGGTGAGGATGGAGCTGCCCACTCCCTTCATCACAGGGCTGAGCCTCCCCGCCATCCTCCATGGCTCAATGCGATGGCCACGCCATGCCTCTGCCTGCATCTCCCACCAAGCCGCAGCTCCACTTCTCAAGTGTTTGGCCTCTTCTTGGTGCCTTCCTCAACCTCGTGGGCAGCCAGCTTGCAACTCTACACTGGTGCTCTGGTAATGTGCCGTGCCCTCGGTGGTGACAAGTGACCTCCACAGGCCTTGGTGCCGAGCTCCCTGCCAAGTGGGAAGAGGGGGTGCGGGGTGCCCACCAGTGTCTTGACACGCAGTGTCTTCAGGGCGCTGAGGCTGGCCAGGACGCTTCTGCTGCGGGAGGTTCCCAAAAGGGTGACATCTCCAGGTGGCTGGCAGGGCTGCTCGAGATGGCCCAACCTCCCAGACGTCTTTACAGATATCCAATGGCACCCAGAAAGTGCGCAGAGGACTCTTGCAGTAAGCCCAAGCCTCACACTTGGAGCCTCAGCCCCAAAGTCCGGAGGTTCCCCAGCTCTGGTGCCTCCCATTGATCTCCAACTGCTGCGTGAAGCTTTTTCCACCCAAAGCATCTCGAAGGACTCGAGTTGTGGAAGCAAAGGTGATTCCCATCGCCATCTCCTGCTGGTCTCATTTCTTCTTGGAGGTCTCAAGTGGCTGGACCATGCCAGGGCTTCCCGGTGGCACCGCATGCCCGGGGTAGAGCCCTGCGACCACAGGGAGGTCCCAAAAATGCAGGGATCTGGGTGCACCCACCCCACCGAAACCACAGGACAGCAGGGGTTGAAGCCAGGGAGTGAAGAGGGGAGGAAAGAAGGGGGAGGGAGGGAGGGCACGCGGGGAGGAGGGGGACAAGTGTGTCACTAGAGGAAGGAGGGCAGGGACACTAACCACAAGATTGGTGAGGTGCAAAGATGGCATGCTCAGACCAAAGAAAAGCCTTTCCAAAGGAAGATGGAAGTGAAATAACCCCAATTTTCGCTAAAGCTTTGGAGAGATAGAGCCAGCAGCTAAAAAATAACCCAAAAAAAACGAAAAAAGAAAAAAAAAAGAAAGAAAGGAAAAAAAAATAAAGACAAGGATCCAATCATAAACCAATCCAAGCACACTTCACAAGAAATGTGGCCGGCGGAGCCGGCGTGCTGCGCGGGGAGCCAAACCCAGGGCAGACTCAAAAGAAGTTGGGAGGCGCCGAGCTCTGGGGAACGTGCCCCCGGCATGGAGCAGGGCCGCTGCCGCAGGGCCTTGTTTGGGTTTTTGAGGTGCCTCTGAGAGTTTTGGGGATTTTAAAAAAAATTTATTTTTTTTTAAATAAGGAAAAAAAGAAAAAAAGGAAAAAAAAAGAGGAAGAACCCAGCTCTTTCGGTCTGAGGCTGCAGGACTCTCATCCCGCCTCTGCTCTCTCTGCCTGTGCTGGTGCTCCCTTCCCACCTTGCTGCCCGCACCCTGGCAGGGGTAAGCCTGGCTTTAGCTCACCAAGGAAGAGGAGCTCCAGCTCCACCCCAGCTGGAGTGAGGTTCACCATCGTGAACCCTTCTGGCCCCTTGCCCGGTGCAGGGGCTCCAGGATCAGCTCTGGGCACACATTGCCTTGGGAACACCCTGCAGCAGAGCTGGCAGCACCGCATCCTGTTCTGGGGATGGGCAGGTTGCAGCCAGGTTTGGCGGCAGAGCTAGTTTTGCTGGTGGGAATCTCCAGGCCAAGATTAATAGAGCCCATAGGAGTCTCCTGGTACCAGAAATCAAAAGCTCTCATCCTCAGCCAAAGCCGAGAAGGAGTTGGAGCCTGCACCCGGGTCCCCGCCACTTCCCTGAACATCTCCTGGGCCAGGCCAATGGGGATGGCCCCAAGCCAAGCGCTGGCTGTGGGCAGTGAGAGAAACACCACTTCCCACAGAGTCCTCCTCTCCCTCCTGCACCTGCTGTCCCCTCACTTCCCGTGGCTTTGTCCCCCCTGGGTATATCCGAGCCTCCTCATCTGGGGGGCTCACGCTGACCGACGCAGCCGGGATGGCCAAGCTGGTGCCAGAGGCACGCGTGGCTTCAAAGCACCTGTGTGTCCCTAGGCAGTGGCACTGTGGGGTCATCCCAAGCCGGGTGGGAGGTGAACCTCCCTGGGAAAGAAACACCTGGGACCGAGACCCCTGTGCAGCTCCCTGAGACACAGCAGAGTTCTCCTTCTTGGGGACACCCCGAGGAGGGTCCTGCCTCAAGGGTCTCTGCCATCCGCCTTCCCTCGCTGTCCCCTACCACCACTGTGCTGGTCACAGCCCTACCTCGGTGGGCACCTCGCTGGGATTGCCCAGCTGGCCACCCCTTGTGCCTCTGGGCCACCCTGGAGGTGGGAGCTGTGTCCGAAAGCAGTTCCCTCACGCGAAAGAGCTAGTTCCTTCCCGGCATGCTCTCCTAAAACCTCACCAACCTTCCTACTAAACTGAACAGGGGGGAGCGGTCGTAAAATGGATCCCGGCCATCACACAGCGGGCACTCCGGAAAGATGTCTTCCTCCAGGTCCTCCGCCTCCTCCTCCTCCTCCTCCTCCTCCTGCCCCTGGTGCTGCTCGTCAGCAGGCTCGGTGATGTCGGAGTCGGGGTTCGAGAAGGTAGGGGAGGGGGTGAGATCAGCCATGCGCTCGCTCATGCATGTGTTGAAAAGAGGAGAGCTGTTGCAGCCAGAGATATCTGAACTAAGGTTAGTACAACAAGATAGAAGACAGGTTAACACCAGCTGTTCCAAACAGAGAGAGCAAGATAGGAATTTTGGGGGGGGGTTTGTTGCTTCTTTTTCTCAGTTGGGTTTTGGGGTGGGGATTTTTGTCTGCTTAAACCAAGGGACATCGGGAAATAAAGACCTGCCCGTCCAGTGCATCTCTAAAGGAAGCCACCAACAGCCGTCAGCTATAAACGGCGGAGAAAAGAGCGACCCAAGGAACTGGTGCAAACAGTGGGGATTGCCCTCGCTGGCTTTGTGGGCACCATGGGGACGGAGCGGGTGGCACAAGGCTCGCCACCACCCCCGCTGCCGAGGGGAATCTCTGCCCGTGCCATGGCTGGGCCGTGCGGCTGAGCCCCTTGCTCCCCCTGCCCGCCAGGGTGCCCCGTCCTCACTGCTGGCACTTAACCCTTCCAACCGGCATGCGGGAAGCACATGGAGACGCGTGGCACGTACCGTACAGACGGATGCTTGGACACCGACACGTGCACGTGAACACGTGCCCACCGGGCCGAAGATCACGACGGCATGGGCTCTTGGCCTGCTGGACAGCCATGGACCTCCCACCTCCCACCCAGAAAGCCAAGAGCCCGGGCCTCACCGTGCTGTGTTACGGCTGGCAGTGGGAGCATTGCCAGAGGCTCACGGGTCCCCCAGGGTCCCAGCAGCCAATGCAGAGGAGAACCATCACAGGCAAGACGGGCTCTGACCGGCACCGGGAGCGACAACGCATCATCCGGTGGTGCAGCCCCGGGGAGACAAATGCCCTGGGCTGCCTGCGGGTCCCAGCCGCGCTTGGAAGGAGGCAAAGCGCTCACCTGCCGACCAGCCTGAACCAGGGGAAGCGGTCGT
Organism: Mesitornis unicolor; assembly: GCF_000695765.1. Taxonomy (NCBI): domain Eukaryota; kingdom Metazoa; phylum Chordata; class Aves; order Mesitornithiformes; family Mesitornithidae; genus Mesitornis; species Mesitornis unicolor. Next base: position 19,989 of record NW_010202620.1, on the reverse strand, counting down.
AGAAAGGATCCCCGCCTGTCACCACGTTGTCACAGTCCTCAATGACACTGGAAGGCACTTCTGCGGCGCGGTCGTACATTTCTCGCATAAGGTCCAGGCGCTGCCTGCAGGCAGAGGGATGCAGCGGTGAGAAACTGGGCTGGGGTCAGCTGAGCCCTCCCTGGCATAGGCATCGTTCACCCACCTCAGCTTCTCCAGGGTCCAGTAATGCGTCGCCCCATTCTTCTGGTCCTGCACCTCTACGGCCACGATGGTGCGGGGGAACGGCCGCTTCTCCCGGTCCTTGGCAGCGTCGGGAGGCAGCAGGTCAGGAGGGAGAGGCGAGTACAGCGTGTCTGTGAGGAGTACAAACTGGAACTGGACCTGAAGAGGAGCAGAAGGGGATGGTGAGCCACTCAGGGGGACATCAGGCTCCATGCAGTGCCTTAGGTGACCCTCTCCTCAGCACCTCCCTGCCTGCCTGCCTCGCTGCAGCAAGCCAGAATGGAGCCCCGAGCACCCACCTTCTTCTTCAGCTCCACACTAATGGCGTTGGCTTCCTTGAGGAAGATGGCGTTGCCCCAGAGCAGGTCGCGGAGGGAGGTGAACTGGTACCACTTCCACTTCCTAAAGGCCCAGAGGGCCAGCTCAAACTCCCGCTCCGTCCACTGCACTGTGGGGACATGGAGGGACAGTCACCCCACCGCCAGGAGGGAGAACATGGGCCCAGAGGTGTCCAGGGACCCACAGTCCCCTCTTCTTGCTCCCACAGAAAACATCAAAGCCCTGTGGTGGCCCCCAGTTCTCACCTTCATCCTCAGGTTCTTCCTCTTCCTCGTTTGCCTCAGGGTAATACCTGGAGTCCATCTGCTTCTGCAAAGCCTCCAGTTTGCTCTCATAGTCCTGGGGGAAGCAAGGAGAGGGACGATGCAACCCACAAGGTGTGATCTTCCTCCATGCTGTCACACAGTGCTTCACCCCCCAACCCCAACAGGAACCCAGCCTCCTCCCTCCTCTGGATCTGCATTTATGGGGACAAACCCAACACATTCGCCCTTGTTTTTAGGGCACAAGGAGCCACCCCACACAACTATCTGTGAGATCTCAGTCATGCCCAGGCAGCCTGAGAAAGAGCCAGGCCCTGGCCACCTACCAGCCTCTGCTGCTCCAGGAGGTAATTCGCCTCCTCCCGCTCCCGCCGGTACTGGTCCTCCAGTTCCTGGAGCCTGGGAGGAACAAGGAAGGAGGGGATGACCAACCTGGGGCTGGACACCCATCTCCCCACCGCCCCAGCCCCCGTGTCCTCACCGCTGCTCCATCTCCTGTTTCATGTCAATGCCCTGCTTCTCCAGCAGCTCCCTTTGGGCGAAAGCCCAGTCCACGGGCTCAGCAGGGGTCTCGGCGCATGGGGTCCGCTCCCGCTCCTGCCGAGCCTGCTCGGGGTGGTTGAAGCGGAAGACGTGGCTCTTCCCCATGATGATCCGGTTTCCTATGGGGATGCAGATGGGCAAAGGGGGAAAAGGGTGGTGGTTTGATGTGGGACAATTTGCCAGGCCCCTGCAGAATGGCAGGAGGTGGGTTAGATCAGCGCTGGCACATCACGGCTCTGGGGACCCACCTGAGCGCAGGATGCTGGGCTCTGTCACCTTTTTGCCATTCACGTAGGTGTCAGCCCCTTCGCAGGGCTCCAGGGTCACGATGACTGCAGGCATGGTGGGAAGGGGACAGGAGAGCAAAGGTAAGGTGGGAGCTGAGGGATAAATCCTGCATCTTCCACTCCACCACTCCTGCAGCCTCGGGGAGTGGGTGACACCAGGGTACCCACCAGGAGCACCCACACCCTGGGCAACCAACGGGGCTTGGCCAAGCTCGCGTTAATCAGAGCAGTCCCAAGGACTAAAAGCAGCTGGAAACTCCAGCACACCCCTCCAGCCTTCCCTGGCTCACCTTTCCTCCATCCCCAAGTTCCTGCCAGTTCTGGGATGGGTTCTGCTCTGTGTCTTGGGCGGGGGAACCATCTGTGGCCTGCTCTTCCCTCACAGCCTGCTCTACACTCATGGACTGTTCTTCCCTCACAGCCTGGTCTACTCTCCTGCCCTGCTCTTCCCTCATGGCCTGATCTCCCTGGCTTGCCCCACTGCAGCAGCTTCCAGGTGCCTTTGAGGAGCTTCTAACCCAGCTGAGGTGAGGGCCACAGCTCGCTCCAGAGGCATGGAGAGGCCACATCCATGCGGGAGAGCCCCAGTAGTCTAAGGAGAGCAGGACCCACGGCTGGGGGCACACAGAGGGACAGGGGGAGCTCGGGGAGATGGAGCCCCTCCAGACAAGGCGTACCTTCACCACCGGTTTTGGTGTCGCTGCGGAAAAGGCAGTGCTCCTCTTTAATGAAGTGCCCACTGAGAACGATGTCCTGCCTCTTCTCTGCATCTTCCCGGCCGACCCTGCCAAGGAAAACCCAGTGTGAGCCAGCTCGGCTCTTCCTCAAAGCAGCTCCACCCTGGACCTCCCCACAAAACCATCCTTGGCACACAGCAGGACCAACATCCCTAACGAAATATCCAGGCAAGTACATTTTATCCCTGGGGCCGTGGCACTTTGGGGATGCCCCAGGAATGGTGCCCAGCCTGGGAACAACTCTCAGATATGGGCTGGGCTCCCACCATGCCACAGCGCCTGGCCTCACCTCGTTATCCCATCCTTGATGTAGTAGAGAAGACACTCGGACATGAGCGGGTCCTCATTCAGGTTGACCAAGTGGGGTGTCTGGGAGAAGAACATGGAGTCACCCTGGTGCCACCCCATCCACCCAGGGATGCTCCTGAGGTAGGTGGGAACTCAGCAGCACCTCAGGCTGGACCCTGCCCTCCACAGCTCCAGGACAACAGGGGCTTTTCAAGGGGGCTGCAGAGAACCAAGCAGTCAGGATAAGGATGACTGGTCTCCATGCCCATCCTCACTCTCCTCCTCAAAGGGCTGAGCCCTGGGCAATGTTCCCCAGCTGTCTTGGAAAATTCATGTTGCAAACAGGCAAACATGGAGCTGAATACTTCCCTGACACAGCTTAAGTGTCTCCTGAAGCGGGACCCTGCCCGCCTGCGCTGCGTGGCCATGGGCCCTTGCGCTGCTGTAGCCCCCAGCTCCACTGTGGACAGCATGGCTGAAGCAGAGGCACATCCCATGCAATGGCTGCTTTAGGATGAGAGGAACTAAAAGTGCCCGTTTTCTTCCACTAAGAGCACAAGGACAGATGAAAAACCAAAAGAGCAAGTCCCAGAGCAGAGGCTCAACCAAAAGTAGTGGAGACCTGAAGCCATATAGAATCATAGAATCACAGAATGGTTTTGGGTGGAAAAGACCTTTAAGATCATAGAGTTCAACCATCGACATAGCTCTAAGTCTGCCAATAGACCATGTCCCCGAGCATGACATCTCGTCTTTTAAACACCTCCAGGGATGGTGACTCCACCACCTCCCTGGG
>NW_010202620.1:5917-16502 GCF_000695765.1 Mesitornis unicolor | reverse complement strand
AGTGCTTGACAACCCTTTCAGTAAAGAAATTCCTCCTCGTATCCAACCTAAACCTCCCCTGGCGCAACTTGAGGCCATTACCCCTTGCCCTATCACTTGCTACAAGGGGAAGAGATAGACTCCACCTCACTAGCCCCTCCTTTCAGGGAGCTGGAGAGGGCAACAGGGTCTCCTGCTCAGTCTCTTCTCCTCCAGACTAAACAACCCCAATTCCCTCAGCCACTTCCCATCATACTTGTGCTCTAAACCAGCTCTTCACCAGCTATGCTGCCCTTCTCTGGACACGCTCCAGCCCCTCAATCTATTTTTTGCAATGAGGTGCCCAAAACTGAACACAGGATTCAAGGTGTGGCCTCATCAGTGCTGAGCACAGGGGAAGGATCCCTGCCCTGCTCCTGCTGGCCACACTATTCCTGATGCAGGCCAGGATGCTGTTGGCCACCTTGGCCACCTGGGCACATTGCTGGCTCATGTTCAGCTGCTGTCCACCAACACCCTCAGGTCCTTTTCCTCCAGGTGCTCTCCAGCCACTCGTCCCCAAGCCTGTAGCACTGCATGGGGTTATTGCAACTGAAGTGCAGGGCCCGGCTCTTGGCCTTGTTGAAGCTCATCCAATTGACCTTGCCCATCGATCCAGCCTGTCCCGAGTTCCTCTGCAGAGCCTTCCTACCCGCAGGCAGATCAACACTCCCACCCAACTTAGTGTCATCTGTGAACTTACTGAGAGTGCACTTGATTCCCTCACCTATGTCATTGATAAACATGTTAAACAGAGCTGGCCCCAGTACCAAGCCCTGGGGAACACCACTTGTGACTGGCTGCCAGCTGGATTTAACTCCATTCACCACAACTCTTTGGGCTAATATCTCCAGGATGAATTTCACTCCCTGATCTCCCATCATCTTCTCCCCCTGGGTCACTAACCATTTGTTCTTGACAAGAGGGAATTTTCTCCCCTGGCCACAGACCTCTCCAGCTACCTTAGCTCATCCCACAACAAGCTGCTGTGGTTGCACCTTCAGGCAACAGGCAAAGTCGCAGGAGAATCAGTAGGTGAAGGACTGAGTTTCCCAGAAATAAGAATAGAGACCATAAGAAATGACTTATCAGCCCACTGACACTCGGCATGCAGAGATCCCCCCATCACACCGTGCTGTGAGTGCTGCCTGACAGGAGAGGCTCACTCCAAATAGTGCAGGAGAGCTGGAGGTCAAGGGAAATGCAGACTCTTCTCCATGGCGGCTGCCAAGAATGACATTTATAGCCCATAACATTTAACCTCAGGCCCCTCCAGGCAGACACATAGCCCCAGGGTCTGAGACTCCTGCAGTTTTTCTTCAGATTTGCAAGGCTGCCTCATAGAAGGCAGATGCTCTGCCTACCACTGAGCTCCCTGGAGACGCAACCGCCCCAGTGATGGTGTACAGCAGGACAACAAAGTCCTGCCCTGCTTTGCCCTTAATGAAACAGGGTTTTGCACACACTATCGACGCTAACTTTCCTTGCCAGCCACTGGAGAAGTCAGAGGAGTTTCCACCCGCCAGACAGCTGAAGAGCAAGGAGGCACCGAGACCACCACAGCAATGCCCTACGACCAACCTGCTTTGGGGAATAAACTCCTACGCTTTCTACCCAGAGGTCTGGGCTCCTAACTGGCAGCAGCTGGGACAAGAATGAGAAACAAAGACAACAGTGTAGAAATTTGTACTATAAGCTATGCCAAGGCATGCAAGGAGAAGGTCTTGAAGCCTTCATCACTGAGTGTCACCACCTCAGGTCGCATCTACGAAGATATTTGGCCAAGCCAACCAGCCTCAGATGCTGGGGCAGCTCTCAGAGCATCACTCTGTGGGCTTCATGGGGCTGGGGCTGTGAACTGGATGTCACCACCACGATGGTTATAGAGACAAGCGAGGGGCAGTGATGTGCTGTCAGTGGGACTTGGCAGGGCTCGCTGGCACACAGACTCTTTGGGGCACAGCCAGTATTTGCTTATAAAACACTTTCCAGGATGCTCCTCGCAATAAAGAGTACAGGATATTTCCACATCCACGTTTCTCGGCAAGGTCTTGCTGGTTTCAGAGGCAGCAATTTCAAATACGCCAAAGTGCAGATTTTTATACGCTAACACTGAAGCCGAACACAGTGACCACCAACGAAGCCCCACTTGCATGGGGGCAGCACCCAGACCGGACGTTTCGCCGAGTGTTTCTACCGATATCTGCACCCAGCAGGGACAACGCTGAGATTTCTCCCGTAGGTTTCAGAACCAAGGAAAGGCTAGTGAAATATTTGGGGCGGGCTGGCAGAGACAGGGCAGGCTGGAAGGGAGCTGCGGGGTACAAACCAGCCCCCATTTGCCAGGAAGAAGAGAATAAGATGATCCTACCTTTTTAGGAGAGAAAACACCCAAGGTGCCTCCATCCTCCCTCATGGCCACCCCCATTTCGGCCAGCAACGCTTCCCTGAAGAAAGGGCAAGAAAAGCCTGTCAAAGCCCTGCAAGTCCAGCCCCAGGATGGGACTCGAGCCCATGGGCTTGCCCCATGGATCACAGCCATAGGGCGTGCTTCAGCTCCCTCCGTGCCTCAGAAGGGCTTCCCAGAGCAGACCACATCCGTGCAGGACAATGTGGTGGGCACTGCGGCAGAGGAGGAGAGATGCCTGGGGAACCACACCTCATCCCATCCCATCCCATCCTGTGCCTTCCCATTCCACTCACCGCTCCATCCGGATTGCTTCTGTCCTCCGCAGCTTCTCCTCCCATGTCTCGTTCAGCTCTGCGATGATCTTCTCTGTTTCCTGGCAAGCATGGGGTTAGCAGAGGGTTAGCGCATCCTACGGGCAGCAGACCTGCCCAGTCTGCCCAGCACACCGCAGCGGGACACTGGTCCCAGGTTCAGGCTGGTTTAAATGAGTCACAGCAGCATTTCACCCACGTCTTTCCATCATCCCTGTTTTTAAAGAGTGAGGCACGAAAACCAGCCTCTCCATCCCCTCACTGCTAGTGTGCTCCTGTGCCATCCTGACCCAGGAGCACCCACCCCAAGCTGGGAGCCTGGAGCACCCATACCGAGCCAGGAGCACCCATCCCTCAGTGCAAGTTGAGCTGAGTCCTCTGTTCTGCCGGGTGCCAGCCTCTTACCTTGAGCCTTTCGATGGCCTCTTCGCTGCCCGGAGCAAACATGATGCGCTCGTGGAGGCTGGCAACGGAGGCGGCGCGGCTGGATAAGGCTGAGAGGGAGGAAGAGGGGCTGATCCCGGCGATGGCGTTGGTCACTGTGGAGAGATTGTCATGGCGGTGACTCAGCTCTGCCCCTTGAGCATCATTATTGTTCTCAAAGTCGGACACATCTACGGGCAGGGAAGGAGGGATGGGCCAGGGGAAGACACACGGGCAGGAATAGAGAGAGAAAGATAGAGACAAGAAAAGGTGTTGGGAAAACAAAAATAAAGAGCGGCCAGGTGCAGCGAGAAGAAAGCCAGGAGTTACAAGGAAAAGGCGCAGGCGACAGCACAGAGGCGCAGGCAGCAGCAGGGCAAGGGCACACACGTCTCCCCCAGCCAGACAGTCTCCCAGGAGCACAGGGCTGTTTTGGGAAGCAACTGTGGGAACAGCCCCTGAGCCTTCCTGGGCTCCCGAGGGTGCTTTTTGTGCACCACCAGCTCTTGCAGTCATCAGGTCTGGGATCAATTGCCCCCTCCGAGAGTGTGCCACTGCCCCCTCATCTGCCCCCAGCACCGCAGCCCAGGTGGTTTTCCCTGCCCGGCTGCCCCAGTGGAGCTGAAGCATGAGAAGGGAAGGAGAGGAAAGGCAGTGGCCCACACCCCACAAAGGAGCCATGGGATCCCCTGCCACCCATCTTCATCAGCCCAGGCCCAGGGGAGCCAAGGCAGGAGGGGATGAGCCAGGTTACCATCTCCCCAGTGGGTTCAACCCTGGGCAAAACCCTCCCAGCCATCACTGCATGCCTCTCTGCTGGGAGAGCCCTGTGCCAGCCCACCCAAGCGCCACACTGGGCTCCAGTCCCACGAGCCTCAGTGCCAGCAGAAGCGGCAGCAGCAACACCAGTGACAGGAACCATCGCGACAGCACAGAGGAAGGCATCCCTGTGGGGACTGGGCCCTTGGCACGGCACAGGAGGGCCACTCATCCCTCCGGGTGCTAGCCCCGGCCCAGGGGCTAACTGCGACTCTGCCGCCATCCCCTTTGCCAGCTCCATGGGCTCTCCCTCAGCCAGGGCTGGCTACCAGAGCCCTTCCCCATGCCACACAGGTGCTCTGGGTGCAGCCTATGCCTCCCGAAAGCCGCGAAGCAACAGAGAGTACCAGTGATGGGGAATACACACATTTGGATCCTCCCGCAGCAGGGTGGGCTAAGAGAGAGAGAGAGGGCAGGGAGCGGGGGTAAGACAGAGAGAATAGAACAAGAGGGGGTTCATCTCAGTAGGGTTTCCGACAACACACGGAGGAGAGGCCCCAGGCAGCCCCAGGAACACCTTCCTGGCACCTCTGCCGAGCACAGGATGCTGAAGATAGGCGGCAGAGGCGGGTGAAGGGGAAGTCTGCCGGGTGTCAAGCAGCTCCTGCTGCCAGGAGTGGGCCGGGGGTTGTGGCTGCATGACAGGGGCCAGCCATGGCCACACTTTGGCAGCGCAAGGCTGCCAGCAGGGCAGGAGGCAGAGGGGATGCCAGCCCCCTTGGCCTGAGGTGGCTCCGGGCGGTACCTACTGTCAATGATGTCCCCGAGGCCCTGGGCATAGAGGAGGTCACGCAGGCGTGCCACCTCGTCCTTCAGCTCCCGGATCAGCTTGTTGTTGGGGTCCTCGTTGATGACAGCGTTGCAACGGATCTGCTTGGCGCGGTCGGCGTACCTAGGGAAGGGCAGAGCCCTGAGTGGTGGCAAGGAGCAGGGACAGAATCCCAGCTGCTGGGCAGGCAGGTGGGAGTGCCACCGAGCCCCTTCAGCCACCGACCCTTTGGAGGGTCCCAGCGCCGGAACAATCCTTTGGCCTCTTGACCCAAGGCCAAGGCCAAGGTCCGGAGGTTGCAGGGTGCCCCAGTGCCCCTTCCCAGCCACAGATGCCGCTGAACCTGGCAGTGCCTGGGTTTCAGGGATCTCCCCCAACCCTTGCCCACTGTGGGGGGACAAGGGTCCTCCTTCCTACCTGAGGGTGCTGAGGGTCTCATCATAGTTGATGTCGGCAGGACTGAGAGCAGCCACCATGGCAGTCCTGGAGTTGCCCCCTGCCCGGAGAGATACACCCAGATCAGGGAGGTGCTGGTCCCTGTGCTAGCCATCCCCCTCCACTCAGCAGCCGTGCCCACCACCAGGCCCAGCCTCCTGCTGCATCCTCACCCAGGTTCTCCCGCAGCAGCCAGGTCAGCACTGAGTCCCGGTAGGGGATGAAATCGGTCTTCTTCTTCTTTTTGTTCTGGGGGACAGAGAGCAGAGGGAAGGGCTGTCAGGCTGCCTGCTCTCTTCAAAGAAAGGGTGACAGCCAGTCCCCAGCTGTGGGGACTCAGAGGATGATGGCTCTGCCCAGCAACTGCCACCTCGGTCAGCTCTGCTCAGCTACACAGGTCCTGCCTGCAAAATGCCTTGCCTGGGCCAGATGTTTAACCTGTGGCCAGGTGGTACTGAGAGCCAGTGGGTGAGGAGAATGCCAAGAGCTCTGCCAGTCCCTGGGAGAAGTGTGGCAGGGGCCTGGGTAGGGCCTCACCCCCAAACCACCCTGAGACCCACTCCTTTTGCACAAACCACCTCCCTTCCCCAGCCTGGCTGCGGCACCTACCTTGTTTGGCCCCGAATCCTGCAAAGAAAGTGGAGAGAGCATTTCAGTGAGCTGCCTCCTCCTCAGCCACCACCACAGCTCCCTGTCCCCCAGGCAGAGAGCAACAGGCATAGGTCCCCGGGGCGATGACAGCCTCACCAGCTTGTCCCAGCCCCGGGGACAGCTCAGGATGTATCTGTCCATCCCTTGGAGCTGGCATGCTCCATCCCTCAGGGCTGAGCCCATCCCTGCCAAGCTGAGCCCATTCTCTCTCTCTGTTTCAGGTACCTACCATTTCGGCCAGGGCAGAGATGACTTTCCCCAGTGTGGTCAAGGACTTGTTGATGTTTGCTCCTTCCTGGTAGAGAGAGGACAAGCCCAGATGCTCAGGCCCCATTTTAGAGCAGCACTAAAGACCAGTGCATCAGGAGGATGGGGAAGTTCCAGTACGGGGTGGGTAAAGGTCTTGCTGGGTAACCAGCACCTCCCAGCTGGGACTCATGAAGACCCCAGTGGAACTGGCACTGGGCAGCTTTCAACCAAAAACCTATCAAGGATTTTGGCAGCACAGCAGGCCAGGAGCCAGGCAAGGAAAGGAGATGTTGCAGTTGGGGCCAAGGGGCAGGATGTGTTGCCCCCGCCCTGGCAGAAGGGGACCTTATACCAGCTCTTACCTTCAGCCTCGTGCCCTTCGCACCAGTGGAGTCAGCTCGCTCGCTCCCCGCCAGGTCCACCAAGCTGATTTTGCTGACCTGCGGGCAGAGGCCAGGCTGTCAGCCCTGGCAGGCACAGCGAACCAAGATCTGACATGCAGCAAAGACCTCCTGCAAGGTGACACTGCTCTGAAGGCAGAGGTGGGCTCTGCAGGGCCACCCTTGCTGGGATTTGGCCAGGAGCAGGGCTAGCATCCTTGCAGGAAGGGCTGGAGGACACCAGTGAGGTCTCAGCATGTGCCGGGGACTTATCTCCATCCTGTTTCCACCCTCCATCAGGCCCCACCAGCTCGTCCTGGGTCCGAGCACACCTCACCCCGAGTCCCCCAGGCTCTGCTCGCACCTTCTCAGTGGTGATGTCCGTCTCGGCGTCGTGCCGCTTCTGCGTGAAGATGATGTTGAACACAGCATGGGAGCGGCTGCTGGTCTCGTTCATGTTGGTGGCGGCCACCGTGCTGCGGGAAGAGGAGGGCAGGGAGGTGTGACACTCTACAAGGGACACTAGTGCTGGGGCCAGGGTTCATTTCAGGACAGGGTACATGATGGAAAGGCAAATCTGGAGGACGAGAGAGGACTTTGGGAGAAGACATGCAAAAGTTCAGGCCATCTCCTGCTGGCTCCAGGGTGTTTTGAGAGCAGGAAGGAGGTAAGGTGAAAAGACGTGGGGGGTACCCAAAGCTCAGACACGAGGCGACAGTCACCTCCAGAGCAGTCAGAGCAGCAAAGCAAGGTTGCTAAGCAGGACCTTCCGGAGATGCCTGCAAGCTCTCCAAATCCTGCACATCTCCTCCTCCTCCAACTCACCGGGCCTTGTTCCCAGAGTCCATGAGGTCCTGGATGTCATTGTAGGAGGTCACAGCCAGCTTGGAAAGGTCCTCAACATATGGACCCATAAGGGGATGCTCCCTCACCCGCAGGTTCCCCTTGTTCTTGGGGTTCAGGAGGTCCCTCACACGCTCGCAGTAAATCTCCATGTAGCTCACCTGGAGCAGAGGACAGGGGGACGCTCAGCACGTGGGCAGAATTGGGCCCTGCCAATCCACCCAGGGACAGGATCCCCCTCCCAAAAGAGTGGTCTGCATACTGGCAGGGCTCACGTGGGTTGCCTACCTCCACGGAGTAGGACATGTTGTCGTTGGTGGTGTCGTTGATGCGGGAGAAGAGGTCCTCACATAGCTGCAGAGAGAAGAGCCAGGCCACTCAGCATTCGCCAGAAGGATGCTCCTCACCCATGATGCCCAGGCCACGGGCATTTCTAGCTTCTCACCCCAAAAACCAGACACTCTGAGTGCTGGGACAGCTCCTGGGGAGCTGGCAGAACCCCCATTGCCGATTTGAGTGGGCTCAGCATCTTCAGAGCCCTGCCAGTGCCTGCTGGGCCACCACAGGGCAGCTCTCGGCCAGCACAGCTTGTGGGAACTCAGTGCTTGGACCACTGCTGCTCACAAACACCAGACACATGTGGCCAGCCTGTGATTCACCCAGCCTTGGCAGAGTCTGGCGTGACTCCCCTTGCCCTGCTCCCTTCTTCCCTCCCTGCTCCCCTTTTCCTTTGGGCATCTTGCTGGGACCAGGCAGCTTTGCAGCTGGCAGTACCTGTGGGATGATGCCTTGCTGGTCCTTCTCCTGCTTCCCCATCATGGTGTAGGATTTTCCGGCGCCTGTCTGCCCGTAGGCGAAGATGCAGACGTTGTAGCCTTCGAAGGCGTGCTGCAGCATCTCCTCGCCAATGTCCCGATACACTTGTTTCTGGGATGCATAGTTGATGTCTGCGGGCTGCAGAGAGGAGGGCACAAGGAGAAATTTGGCACAGACGTTCTCCTGCCTCTCCCCAGCCCGGTGCCCCAGGTGGGCTCAGACCTCCCATTGCTTACCGTGGTGTGGGACCAGTAGGAATAGTCAAAGCTGAAGCTTTTTGGTGTCTCTTTGGGCTGCTTCGGGTTCAGGATAGCTGGGGGCAAACAGATGGGAACATGAGGTCACCTGGCCACCCCTGCCACCCTATCCCACTCCTGAGGGGAGGAGGGTGATGGGGTTCAGTCCAAATCGGTCCTGGAAAGTGGGACCAGGACCCTCCCGATGGGTCCAGAGCCCCCAGACCCCAACGGTCCCAGCAGAGGAGCTGGGTGCCATGGCCGGCAGAGTCAGCAGCACCCCAGGGAGCAGGGTTGTGCCTTGCCCAAACATTCTGCACAGTGGAGGGGGCATGGCCCCTTCCCTCCGGCTCCTGCTTCAGCACCTGCCCCTGGGATCCCAGCACCAGCGGATCACAGCCTTCCCTCGCCCTGCAGCCATGGCATTGGCACTGCGGGGTGCAAGCACTCGTGGCCCCATTGGGGCTCCCCCCCTCCTCCCCTGCGCCTTCTTTCGGGTACCAGCCCCAGCAGGTGACGAATGCCTCGTGTCACACCACCAGCGGAAACAAGAGCCTGCTTTTTCCCATCCCCTGCCGAAAAGGACGTTGCCATGGAAATTGGAGACTGCATCACTTCTCTTCCTCATTCGCTATTTTTTTTCCACCCCATAGAGCGTTTACGATGGGGTTTTTTTTGAAACAACAGATGCGTCAGAAGAAACCCAAACCAGCAGGGCAATCACGAGATCCAGCCACCAGCCATGGCAGGCGACATTGAAACGACCTTGGGGGCCAGCACAGCAGCACCTGTGCCCACAGCCCTGCCACCAAATTCCTCCTCCATTGCTACCACAGATTCTTGCCCTGAGAAGGATCCACCACTTCTGGCCCAAGATCCATCCATCCCTGCCCGTGAAGGCAGGTGGAGAGTGGGAAGTGGGGGTCAGGATCCAGCCCCAACCACAAAACACCAGCACGGTGCTGCCTGGATGCTCTGTGCCATGGGCAGGAGCCCGGCTCCAGCACCAAAGTGGCATTGGGTGCCGGCTCCCTCTCTGCTGCCCACAGACAGCAGCGTGACCAGGATGCTCCGCGTGCCCCCCGCATCCCGGGACAGACCAAGCACCAAAGCCAGAGCTGCTCCCGCAGGAGAAAGGGCTGGGAAGCGGCATCTCCACAGCAGCCACCCACGCAGCAGCGGCAAACAGGGACTCAGAGGTCCCCACCAAGATCCAGTCCAAAATGGCACCAGGCCTTTCCAGGCAGCTGCGGGGGCTGCCGCCCCTGCTGGTGCCTGGTCGGTGTGTGGAAGGCATGCGAGATGCTGGGGGAAACATCTCTGGTGGCTCCTGGGGTTCACCCGGCAGCTCCACCGTTCCACCCGCCCCTGGGCTCTCTCTCTGCCCTGCAGAGATGGCCCTTGCCAGAGTGAACAGGAACATCGCATCCTCCAAAAAATGAGTCCGACAGGGGGCAAAAGCAGGAGCAAGCAGGATGGGGCCACACAAGGCGGCTGTTCTGCAACCCAGTGCCAGCTCACGGCGGGCACGGGGCAGAGAAGCAGCCGGGGACAGCACTGAGCAGCTCCGGGCATCCCAGCTGCAGGCACCCAGCTGGGCTGGCAGGATAGAGATGGGGACATGGTGGAGATGGGAGCACACCAGGGGCGGGGGGTCTGCCATCCTTGAGCTGGACCACTCTCCCCATGTCCCTGTCATTCCCATTTATTTGCCCCCATGGGGCTGGATGCCACTGGTGAGGATTTTTCATCTCCTGTGACTGGGCTTTTGCTGCGAAAGATTCATGCTCTGACCAAAAATGAGGGGGGAGAAGACAGACATACAGACAAGAGCAGAAGGAGAAAAACCTCTGGAGGTGACTCCTCTCGGGTTCAAAGAGCCAGTGGCATGGCAGAGCATGGCGAGTGGGCAAGGACCGAGCAGGATAAAACCCGAGACCCACAGGAGAGGAAATAAATTGCTGTATTTTAAAGCCCGAGGAGGCACAGCTCCAGCCAGAGAATATTAATGGCCTCGTGGGATGAAAGCTGGGGTCCCTTCCTCGCCGTCCTGGTGGGAGCTGCCAAGAGAGGGGCTGGGGGTGTTGGTGGCTGGGGGGGCGATCCCCACGTCCCCGCGGCAGGGGGGATGCCACAGGAACAAAGCGGCAGTGTTGGCGGGTGGGCAGGAGGCCACGCGCAGTGAGCCAAGGGGGCGGTGGCTGCGAGTTTGGGGGGAAATGGAG
>NW_010202620.1:5161-5442 GCF_000695765.1 Mesitornis unicolor | reverse complement strand
GGCGGAGGTGGGGGACACCCGATGCTCTTAACCGGGCCTGGGGGTGGCAGGTCCACCCCAGCCATCAAGGCCAAGCACATGTGAGCCAGAAAGGCTTTCCCGCCATGAGGGGAGCATCCCCATACCCCAGTCAGGGAGAGCCTCTCCGGGATGCCCCCCGGACCCTCCCATTGCTGCTCCCCAGGCCCCAGGCCTAGGGTGAGCAGGGCCCTGGCAGGGCCACAGAACCACACTGCACCTTCGGGTGTCCTCCTCTCCCCTGCCATGGTTGTCATGGCAGA
>NW_010202620.1:4440-5097 GCF_000695765.1 Mesitornis unicolor | reverse complement strand
GGCAGGGAGTTATATCTGGAGGCTTCCAGAGCTGCCGAGGGGGGGTCTGGATGCCTTTCACACCCCATTCTCCCAGCAGCCATCATTTAAAGAGGGGAGAAGACCAGACAGGCTCCTGATGGCACCGGCAAACCCGAGCCTCCATGCTTCCCCTCCATCCTGCTGGCATTGTGGCTCCGAGCCCCACGGATGCAGGGATGGGTCCTGGCGCAGCGTGGTGTACCCAGCCGGGCAGTGCTCCCAGGAGCCAGTGCACAGCTTGAGGGGACGACCATGGGCTGGGCACCCCCAGCCCCACATCCACACCCCAGCATTTCTGGGCTCTTCCAATTCCTCCTGCCCCATTGCCTGCCGGGGGATGCTGCCCTGGTTGGTGTCACCAAAACCCAGGGTTTGGTGCTGTGTAGATCCCACCACAGCCATTTCAACAGTGGGACGGCATTTCCCTGTGGGAAAGCTGACATCCTCCCTCCCCACAGATTTCCTTCTCCAAACGATGTCAAGCGCTGCGGGCACCCACACCAAAGGGCCCAGCACCCAAAGCCTTCCCCAGCCCCACTGTCCCCAGCACTCACTGGTGGTGCTTCCTGACATCTGGATAATGCATTTCGATTCCCGGCTCATCTCCCGGGAGTTGAAGGGCCGGACGCGCACCGC
>NW_010202620.1:492-4409 GCF_000695765.1 Mesitornis unicolor | reverse complement strand
CGCACTGCCCCCTTCACGGATGCTCCTGCCATGGCGCCGGCTGGAGGTGGGTCCTGCTAGAGGGATGCAGCGGCTGTCCTGTCCGGAGGGAAGAAAAAGGCGTCAGGAAAGCTCACATCCCAGTCCCCGCTTCGCAGCCGTGCCCAAAAAATGAACAGAAAGCCTGTGCAATGAAACCTCCCGGGAATGTTGGTTTGCCTCTGTCCAAAAGGTGACTTTTTGTCTCATTTCTTGAGCTGCTCACGCTCCACCCCTCTGTTTTTGCCCACAGCAGGCGATGGAGCCATGAAGGCACCATCAGCTGTGACCCCGGAGGAGTGGTTTCTCCATCAGACACCATCATGGTTTCTGACAGCAGCCCCTCACCTCCCAGCGAGCCCACAACTTCCTGCCCACCACCCCAGCCTTCAGCCCCAGCAGAGCAGGGATGGGGCAGCAGGGCCAGGTGCAGCAGGGCAGGAAAACAACGGCATTTGTGTGGAGAAAAGAGGTGGCTCCCGAGCACAACCACTGGCATTTGCCGCTCATGCAGCTCCCGGCAAAAGCAGACGCGCGGCGTCAGCAGGAGCAGCCCTGGCTAGCAAGCTGGTGGCCATCACGCTCAGCTGAAGCTCCCAGCTCACGAGCATTTTCCTTCTCCTTTTGCTAATAAATTATTAATCACAAACCTCACAAGATGAACCGAACTGTGCTCTGATGCCTCCCAGAACAGCCACTCGCTCCAGTGCTCGTGTCTGGGCTCTCGGCAGCCAGCACCACCTTCCCCAGTTAAGCCTCACTGGCACCAGTCAGAAAAGGATGCTGGGGTCCTGCCCTTGACCACTGGGTTCTTCAGCATCAGCCCTGACAAAATCCCTCTCCTGCTTCCCAGGTCCCCATGCTGAGCCCTCCAGCAGCAGAGGAACTCAGCATCCACAGCACGGGCAGGCGGGGACTCCTCTGTCATTGTGGCCTGCAGGACCCCTGCCAGGGGGCTGCAAATGCCCTGGGGCTTTTTAAGCCCCGTCTTTGTGAGGGAGATGGTGACCATCAGCAATGGCACAGCTCTGGTGTCATGGACCATGACTCGAAGGACGCAGAGCCGTAAGGATGGGTTCTCAACACAATACAGGTTTTCACACAGTGGAAATGAAAAATACAGCCAAATTGGTGGAAATGAGGGGGGACAAAAAGGAAAAGCATAAATCCACAGAATGGAAAGTGTCCCAAGAGAAGGAGATGGCTTTAAAACTAACGGAGGTTGGACAGCTCTGGTTTCATTCCCGAAGGAAGTGGGAGGAAAACCGTGTGCTCTGCCCAGAAGCAGGTGTATTCATGGCGCAGTGGAAAAATTTGCAGCCAGAAAGTATGGGAAGCTCAGTGCTGCCTCTGAAAAATGCCTTGCCAGTTTTAGAAGCGAGCCTGCATCCCCGACAGCAGGAGGACAAATCCTCTCCCACAAGAACTCCCAGAGCCTCCTCTCCCCACCCCTTGGGGCTCTGCAGCTCCCAGTGCTCAGGCAGTGATCACTCCCTGAACTCGCACCAGCTCCAGGGTCCAAGGGTTTGGTCTCAGGCTTTCTTTGAAGCATGGGTTTAACACGTGCCCTGTCCCAGGGCTATGAAGAAGGGGGTCAGGTCCCGCCTTGTGGCACAGCCCTTGGCAACGGCCACTGGCACCTGTACAGCACATCCATCAATGCCCCCCAGCCCCAGCATTAACCACTGCCCACCACGGGCAGCTTCAGACCCTGCCCTCGCTGCCATCGCAGCCCCCGCCAGCCCTATCATTTCCCATGAAGCAGCTCCGGTTTCTCCTTCGTCCCACTTTTCCGGGTGCCTCGTCTTGCTGCATGCCCTCCATAGGCAGCTGCTCGCCCTCCACTGCCCATGGTGCCCACTCAGCCCCACACTCATCTCCGCCAAGGCAGCCCCCTCCTCACTGGCAGAGCCTTTTCTCTCCCCCCGCCACCCTGACACCCGCATCCTGGCGTATTCCCAGCAAGCGATCCGACTTGCCTGCTCCATTTTCTGACTCCATCCATTTCCTTCAGCATCCTCAGTCAGCAACATGCCACTTCTCTCCCACTCCCCTGCACCTCCCCAGTCCCAGCCCTGCCACGGTGTGAGTGCCCTGTGGCAAACACCGGCAGCCCCTGCCCAGCTCCTTCCCAAGCTCCCGGGCAGCCCCTGCCCAGCTCCTTCCCAAGCCTCCCCTTCCTCTCCCCATTATTTTCCTGGCTCGATCGCAGGGAGGAATTCAGCCTGCAGCCCCTGTAATGTGGCAGCACCACCAGCCATCACCAGCCCCGGTGCTCAGCATCCCGCGGCAGGCAGGGCAGGGTCCCCAGGGCAGACGGGTGGCTCTGCCTGGGGACAGCCAGCCATCTTAATCCGCCATCGAGAGAAATTCAATAAGCTGCTGTCAGCCTTTCGCTGGGAGCAGGCCAGCGCCGCAGCCCCCGCTCCCTCCCCATCTCCTCCCAGGGCCACCCCTCACACACGGGAGATGGCAGGGGAGGACAGCGGGGTCACCGGGGCCGTGGTGCCAGGGCACACACCGGGTCCTGTCCCCTGGCTCTGCCGGGCATCTCTTCCCCCATGGTGCGCAGCCGCTGTGCTTTGCCCTTCCCTGCCGGCACAGCCGCCAACCTGCAGCGAAGAGCGAAAGGCCTAGAGAGCGACAATTAACTGGATCAGCTAAGATTAATTGGGCAGAGATTAGCTAAGGAGAGCCCTCTTAACTCCTGCCACCACCGAGAGGTGACCAGTGGGATGCGGAGCGCTGTCCCCAAGTGCCACCCGCAGCCAACCCTTCCCCTGGGGATGCTGCAGGGACACGCCATGCTGCCTGTCCCCTGGGTGCCGCAGGACACTGGAGTTCGAGCGACACCAATGCAGGCGAACCTGGCGAGGACCCTCCAAAGCGCTGCCGGCACCGAGGGGAGCCCATGGAGAGCATCTGCTTTTGTCTGCGCCCAGCCACACATCACTTTGGTGGCAAGGGCAGCTGCCCCGTGCGGCTGTGCCACCGCAGCACTCTCAGCTGCTGAGGGGCTTTGTTTTAACAAGCCCTTCCCCTGTGCCCCTCCTTGGGGACCCCTGCTCCATCTGGGACCGCAGGACCCTGCCCTCCCTCTGGGGACAAAGGGGACAGCAGGGGACCCAGGGGGATGACGTGGCACCATCGGTGCCTGGTCCCTGCTCGGGCAGGGCCAGGGGCCGTGACGGTGCAGTTTTCCCTGGAGCAGCACCTGCATGTGGGGTTGCAGCTCAGGGGACAGCCCAGTGCAGGGGCAGGTGCCAAGCCCATCCAAAATCCAGCCTCCCCTGCTTCCCTGGTGACACCACAGGCACCCTGCTCTCTGCCTCCTCACCTCCCGCCCACCTCAACAGAGAGCTCAGGCTTCAGGGCCACATTTGCAGCTCCATGAGAATTTCAACAGGGATTTAATTTGCAGGAAGCAAATTTAAGGCTGTGGATGAGGGGTTTCACTCGCTGCCAGCCAGCTCCTGAGCCCCTTGCAAAGGCAAACCCCCTTCCCATGTCATCGCCCACTGGCTCCATCCTCTCTCCCAGATGCTAAAACCCGCAGCGGCGAAAAGACAGCAAGCTCTGGGGGTTATCAGCACGGCTGGGCGCAGAGAGGGGTGGGCAGCTGCCGGGTGACAGGGGACACATCAGGTTCTGACCCCCCCCGGGGTTTGGGGGCTGTGGCTCTGACCACACGCAGGGATGCGGGGAGGTGGTGGCGGCATCTGTGCCCACACCAGCTGCCACCTCCCAGACAAAATGGAGGTCAGCAGCAGTGGGTGGGGATGGCAGTGCCCACCACACCCCTGGCTGTACCCCGGGGTGGGCTGCTGCCCCCTACCCCTCCCACAGAACCACTGAGGCTGGAAAAGACCTCTGCGATCAAGTCCAGCCATGCCACCCAG
>NW_010202620.1:0-342 GCF_000695765.1 Mesitornis unicolor | reverse complement strand
CCAGCCATGCCACCGAGGGTCTGCTGCTGGCACTGGGGCGTGGGAGGACAGCGTGGGACAGCAGGGAGATGCTCTGCTGGGTCCTCATCCTCTCCCAGCCCCACAGTGAGGGTGTGGGACCTGAGTGCGCAAGAGGTCTGCAAGGATGGGGCAGGGGACGCTGCCCCATGGTGGGGGAGGAGGAGAGGGAGGAAGAGGCAGAGGGGGAAGACAATGGAGCAGGTGCAGGGCCAGGGTGGGCAAGCGTGGGGCTCTGCATCAGCCCCTCCGTCCAGGGCCCACCCCCTCCTCCAGGCAGAAGCCATCGGCGCTGGCCTGCAGAGACAGGGTGGCCCTCGCCCA
>NW_010202619.1:2526-18612 GCF_000695765.1 Mesitornis unicolor | reverse complement strand
CTGGACCCCTTGGAACCAGGACCTCACAGCACCAGGACTCCGTGGCACTGGGATCCCACAGCACCAGGACCTCATAGCAATGGGACCCAATGGAACTGAGACCCCACAGCACCAGGACCCTGTGGAAATGGGACTCTCAGCATCCAGACCCCATGGAAGTGGGACCCTCAGCACCCAGACAACATAGCATCAAGACCCTGTGGCACTGGGACCCCGTGGCAATGGGACCCCACAGCATCAGGACCCCACAGCACCAGGACCCTACAGGTCTGGGACCTCATGGCACCAAACCCTGTGGCTCCAGGACCCTACAGGTCTGGGACCCCGTGGCACTGAGACCTCATGGCTCTGGTATCGGTGATGCTCTGAAGACTTCTTGCTGCAATGAGGGGGGTCCCCTCTACCACGGGAGTACCCAGGGCTGCTCCATGGGGACCCTACCCAGTCCCACGCCCCCCAGAGCAACAAGACAGTGCTGGGGTCACTGGTGGCCCTGCATCTCCATCCCAACCACGCCATTACCTTTCCTGCAATGCTGAGGGGTTGAGAGGGTGGGTTTGTCCCCATGGAGGCTGAGCCCCCTCTGCCCCATCCCCACTCAGCACCAGGCTTCCCCCAGACGCCCCCATGGCAGCGCTGGCACGGGAGGGAGGGGGGAACGGGGACGTGCGGTGGCATCTGTGCCAGTCGTCTCCGCTCCGACTGGTTCAGCACCTCTTGTCTCCCATCAAAGCAGCTATTCACGACGCAACGTGAACGAATTCTCATTAAAGCCCGCTAAATTACGCCGAGACAAAGCCAGGCGCCAGTGCGCGGGCTGCGGTGCCAATTCTTCACGGCGTGTTTAATTTACCGCACAGCCCTCGCCTTCCAGATTTCGGAGGGTGCTGCTCGGCCCCCGACTGGCACGGCGTTGGGGAGGGCTGGAGCTGTCTGTGTTAGCGGGGAGGGGAACCCCAAAACTGCCCTGCCCTGGGAGAAAGTCACGGCGCCGTCTGCCTGCCCCCTTGCCCCGAGCTTTGCTTTTGCTCACATTTTGCTGCAGGGAGGACCAGGAGCGGGTGACACCCACACGAATCGGTGCTGGTGACTTGTCACGCTGTCCAGGCTGAAAGCAAACCGTGTGATTCTGCTGCAAGAAAAGAGCAGAATTCACATTGCTGATACGATTTCGCAGAATTCACCCTTTTTTTTTTTAAAATGCGTGTGTTTCCCCACGCGTTCTGAACTTCCCGTAGCTCAGCTGATGGTGCTGCTGTTCCTCCCACTCACACGTTCATAATGAGACAACACGAGCGAGAGGAGGACGGGTCGGTGTTGCCCTGATAACGCTTCCCCAGGGCAGCTCATACAGCTTGAGGCACAAAATAGGAGGGTTTTTTAGTTCTGAAGGGCTTCCCCCAAACCATCTGAGTCCCAATTAATCTGAATCCCAATTTTCTCTACAGCCAGGCCCCCAGAGGTGATGTTTTTGGAGGCCCATCAGCCCCTGATGGCCAATGGTTTTTTGATGGTGATGAATCTCCTTGCACCAGGACAGGGCCAGGGGATGGACAGCGGCAGCTTTTGCTGATCGCTGCTGTTTGCGTGCGCATTGGAAATGTCTGACGTAGCCGTGGCTCTGGCAGGTGACCTTTGACGATGTAAAGGGAGATTTGGGGGTGCATTCAGGCTTTGCAGGGAAAGGAGCTGCACGGTCAGCACGAACGAGCACGGTTTGGGACAGCGCTGGCTGTTGGGGCTCTGCCGGCTGGTGCTGTGTGGGGCTCTGCCGGCTGCTGCTGTGGAGGTGCCAGCACCATCAGTGCCTCCAACAGCTCAAGATTTTACTGTGGGTCTGTCTCATACCTAAAGCCATGACTTTGTGATGGTTTTTTACTCCTGATGAGGTCTGGGACTGGTGATGGTCCCCCCAGTGAAGTTTGGGACTAGTGATGGTTCCTCCCAATGAGGGCTGGGACTGGTGATGGTTCCTTCAGTGATGTTTGGGACTGGTGATGGTTCCCCACAATGACATTTGGGAGTGGTGATGGTCCCCCCCAATGAAAACTGGGACTGGTGATGGTTCCTCCCAGTAAGGGCTGGGACTGGTGATGGTTCCTCCCAATGAGAACTGGGACTGGTGATGGTTCCTCCCAGTAAGGGCTGGGACTGGTGATGGTTCCTCCCAGTGAGGACTGGGACTGGACATGGTTCCCCTCAGTGAGGACTTGGACTGGTGATGATCCCCATGATGAAGTTTGGGACTGGTGATGCTTTTTCCTCCAGTGATATTCGGGACTGATTATGGTTCCCCCAGTGAGGACTTGGACTGGTGATGGTCCCCACGATGAAGTTTGGGACTGGTACCCGAAGCAAAGACGCTGCCAGTAGCAGGGCACCAAAGCCCCACATCGTGAAACCGCGCAGCCAAAGGTGCCCGAGTTGTGCCTGCCCAGCACAGGGGACAACGCCAGCCCCTTCCATCCCCATCCTGCTCACCCACCCGGCTGCTGCGGATTCTCACGGATCGCGGTGTCGCCGGGTTCGCGTCGTAACCTCGCATTACAAAATCCTCAGCGTTCCTCCGGATTGTTTCGCCTGTTATCATTTTTCCCACAATGCGCTTGCATGATCCTCTCCCAGGCTTAACCACATGGCAACCACATCACATAATGCAACTTCTGTTCTGAGATTATTCATATTTTTTTTTCCCCCTCTATTGTTGCTTTGCCAAGTTTTTCTTCTAATTCTGAGAAGCTGAATTTAAAAGAGCAGTGTCTCCGGTGCAAGGACATGCTTAGGAGGCAGCGTGAGCAAATCAACTCGACAAGTGTGTTCACAGGAGTCAGACTGGGGGGGAGCTGTGAAAAAGCAAAACAAAAGCCCCTCCAAAGGTCTATTTTGATTTTATTCCGTTTTCTGGAATGTCTCATCACATGAAATAACAATGGATCCCAGCGAGGAGACTGCAGACAGGCTCCAGTGAAAGGGCAGCTGAGGAAAAGATTGTTTTATAAGGAGGTTTTTATCCGCAATCTATCACAAATGCCAGTTCCCAGCAGAACGGGATAAACAAGACAAAAAAGGGCTGCGCTCTCTGGGATGGGTGTTTGCCGTCGTGCTGCTGAAGGGAGCAGAGCCTGTGGCTGTGAGCACGCTGCCTGTGTCCCCATGTCCCCATGTTCTCCTGTGCCCTGCTGACATGGGGATGGTGTGTGGCAGAGGGGCTGGGACATGGGTACCACTTGGGTACCACTCGGGCATCACTTGGGTACCACTCGAGTACCACTCCTGCATCCCTTGGGTACCATTGAGGCATCACTCAGATACCACTCGGGTACCACTTGGGCATCACTTGGGTACCACTTGGGTACCACTCCTGCATCCCTTGGGTACCATTCAGGCATCACTCAGGAACCACTCAGGTACCACTTGGGCATCACTTGGGTACCACTTGGGTACCACTCCTGCATCCCTTGGGTACCACTCCTGCATCCCTTGGGTACCATTCAGGCATCACTCAGATACCACTTGGGCATCACTCGGGTACCATTCTGGCCCCAGGTCCTGCTTCCCAAGGGGGGATGCAAACAGCTGGGAGCTGGTCCAAGGGTGTGGGAGAGCGAGCAGGGCCTAGGGAACGTGACCGATGAGGGAAGGTGCAAAGAAATGAGGTATTTTTAGTCTGGAAAAGAGAAGACGGGAGGAGGTGGGATAATTTCAGGCCCTTTCAGGGGCTGCAGGATGGAGGAAGGGGCTGATGTGGTTCCCTGGGATGCCAGGAGCTGCCACGGCCAAGCCCAGGCCTTGGCAATGCAAAACCACCACTGTCCAAGTCCCATTGGTCCAATGAGCACTTGGATGATGGAGACGTGCACCAAAACCCCGGCTTTTCTGCCCAAAGTTTCCCATCTGTGGCACTGCAAGCACCACACTTGAGATGGAGAGGGACCACCACTCCTGAAATGCCTTCCAACCCAGAAAGCCTTTTTCTTCCTGTGGCTTTAGCTTAACTGGGAGCTGGCTTTGTTTAGGACCACGAATTTCCACTTTGCATCTTTTTCCTTACAAAATCACCCTACCTTCATTTTTCCTCCATTTCTGCATCTTTTAATTCTGGAGTCATCAGCCTCACTGGCCAGTTTAGCATAAGAAATGAAATTAATTCTCGCGCTCAGGCTCCAAATGTAAATTCGTTTATTAATAATTTAAATAGATTTA
The DNA here is from genome assembly GCF_000695765.1 of Mesitornis unicolor. Lineage (NCBI taxonomy): Eukaryota > Metazoa > Chordata > Aves > Mesitornithiformes > Mesitornithidae > Mesitornis > Mesitornis unicolor. The sequence continues at coordinate 14,409 of NW_010202619.1, read as the reverse complement.
TTTATGCGGTTTGATATTTTTTCAGGTTCAGGGAAGCAATTCATTTTTCTCGCACTGATGATCAACAGACGCCGTCATTAAGCTCTTTTTTCCCCCCCCCTTTCCTTCCATCTCAGCCTGCTAAACAGATAAAAGATGGGAGCCCGCTGGTCCTGGCGGGCGCCCAGGGACGCTTCCCATGAGCTCATGTAGGTAAATAATTAATTTGACTTTATCCTCTCTCAACTTCGGACATTTCCTCCCCAGAAAAGGGGATGGGTTTTCCTTCCAAATGCTTCCCATCACCACCAGATGTGGAGTTTTCTTGCCCAGACCCTGCAAGGAGAGTGGCAGCATCCCCAAAACACCGCGGTGATGCTGGGGGGGGGATCCTATGGCTGATGTCGAGGTGTTAACGGCACCCACAACACTTTGTTCCTATCCAGATGGTGGAGCTGGCTCCATGGGATGTGGTGGAATATTTTAGGCCAGAGCCATGTGTATTTACTTAGAATTAGATGTCCCCGAAACGAAACCCTCCATCTCAAAACCCACAATCCCAAGCCCACCTCATGACAGCTTTTACACCTGGTTCTCATCTGTGTAATGGGTCCACCCAGCCCCTGGTGTGGGGATACCACAAAACCCTGGGAATGCTTGAAATTCAGATCCCCTTCCTTGTGGTTTGGACCCCTCTGAGCTGCGTTGCACGCTCTCTTAATCTGGATTTGCTTTTCTTCTTCTGCGAGCTGAGGTCCCCTTCAGCCTCGCGTGAGCCCTGCCTGGCTGCGCGCTACGTTACGAATCCCAAACCATATCTCAAAAACTCACTGGTTTTTTGCCCAAAATCGCTCTGAGGGCCGAGCAAACCCGATCGTGGCCTCAGAGCCAGGGGAAACTCCTGCTGTTTTCTCGCTGGAGCAAGGGGGACGTGCACAACACTGGATATTCCCCTTTTATACCCAGTTTGCCGCACCGCGACACCAGCAAAGCCCCGGCCTGAACGCCTTCCTCCCCATCCCCTTCCTCCTCATTTTGCAAAGATTTCGCGTTTCTCTTTTATCTGAGCATCAAAGGCGCCACGACGCCGAGCTGCACCTTCCTGCAGCCGGGGATCAACCAGCGCTCGTCCTGCAGAACTGGAACGGATGCGTTTGGGGTTCAGCAATCCCCGGGTGGATGCAAAACCGGGCTTCTCAGGGGCTTTTAACATCCGCCACCGGCTTTTAATTGCAAAAGTGGATGCAAATCCAAGCCCTCTTCCCCGTTTACCTGCGCGACCTGTTCCTGCTGGTGCTGTGAAGGCTGCAGGTGCCATTTTGCCAGAAAGCTCCCCAGAATCTCCCTGTTGCACTCCGGCTCCTTGCACGGGTGGTCCCATCCCCCTTGAGCTGCTCTGAGCCAAGCTCAGAGCTGGAACATTTTCCTATGAGAAAATAAAAGTTGTTTTTAGAAGGATGCGAGCGGTTTCTGGAGATGCACCAACAAAGGCCCGCAGTGTTCGCAGTAATATTTCTTATTTTAAAATGTGCATTTTTACAAGCAAAGCAGGGGAGGGATGAGGGGAGCCCGCAGCGGGGCTGGGGGTACCCAGGACTCCCCCTCCCCACTTCTTCACGCAGCGTTTTAGAAAGAGCCTTTCCTAATTTATTGGTTTTTCTCCTTTGCAGGTGGGGGAATGGAGGGCAGCGCCGCGCAGGCTGCCAGGAAAGCGGCGGAAGGACATTGATTTATGATCAAAAGGGGGAAAAAAAGCAAAGGAGAATAAAAAGAATACTTAAGGCTTAAAAACAGGGAAATCTCGTTTCTCCCTGCGTAGGTGTTACCTGGGAATCTTTCATGTTAAACTTAAATGGAATTAAGAATGAGGGGAAAATCACCCTGGGACTGGAGTGGTCCTCGTAGCCCTCTATTAAAATTAATCCCGGCATTGATCCGTACAATTTATTAATGGCCACGGCCATCAGCAGCCACGGCCCGAGCATCTCGGCGTCCCCCGATGCGGTAATTGGGGGAGTCGTTAGCGGCCGAACCCGCAGAACCAATTAACACCGTCCTCCTGACCCGGGCGAAACCCAAGGCTTGAAACGAAAAACCAAGAGCAAAGACCTAAATCTTTTTGGCTGCCTGATTAATAATCCTGTCAGGCCTATCACAGGCACTAAACAGTAATGCTGGTTGCAGCTGAATTTTTTATACTTTCTATTAATCTTTAATGATAGCTTGGTCACCTAGTCTCTTTTATCTTGTCAGATAAATGTATGGTTAACAGGATAATGAGATTTCGGCGGCTCTGTTCTGGCTCACAGCCGTGCGGTGCGCGGGGTGACCCCTGCCCCGGCGGAGGTGATGGTAATTGCGGGATGTGCTGGGAATGCGCTGGGAGCTGATGGATGGGTTAAACTTTGATTTGGGGTCAGGAGGTCCCTCGGCTCTGCAAGGCAACTGTGGTTTTATTACTTGCAGGATCTGATGGGGATGTAATTAGATTTAGCTATTGCTTTATTAATAAGTAATTGTTCCTGCGATTGCTGTGGGGTGGCAAATATATTCTGCTGATAATTTAGGGCATTGATATGGCTTTATTTATTAATAAATGGGAATGTATATTTTTGCCCGTAGCAAAGACTACCATGGAGCTCTGCCCGGCCACTTCTCCTGGAGTGAAGGGTTTGTTCTCCGTTAATTCGGTAATTAACCTAATTATGGGAACTGGGCTCTGCGGCACTGGTGCTGTGTGTCTGCATGTCCATATGTCTATGTGTCTGTGTGTCCATGTGTCCATGTGTCTGTGTGTCCATGTGTCCACATGTCCATGTCCATGTGTCCGTGTGTCCATTTGTCCATCTGTTCATGTGTCCATGTGTCCATGTTTGTGTCCATGTGCCCATGTGTCTGTGTGTTTGTGTGTCCATGCATCCACGTGTCTGTGTGTCCATGTATTCCTGTGTCCGTGTATCCCTGTGTCCATGTATCCATGTGTCCATGTGTCCATATATCCTTGCATCTATGTGCCCGTGTCCATGTGTCCCTGCATCCATATGTCCATATATCCATGTGTCCCTGTGTCCATGTGTCCATATATCCATGTGTCCCTGTGTCCATGTGTCCATATATTCATATGTCCATGTGTCCCTGTGTCCATGTGTCCGTGTGTCCCACACCATGTGGTTGCAGCCCATCACCGTGGATGCATTGGGCTGATTCCTGCCTTTTCCTTCCCCTTCTCCCTATTCTTCCATTTCCCAGGAAGCGCAGGGATCACGGGGGGTTCGTGGCGGCACCAGGAGGTGCTGAGCACCCCCCCAGCCCCATTTCCACAGGGCCGTGCTGGAGCAGGCGCCCGTAGTTCAGGAGCAGGCTGCCTTTTTGTTGCCTTGCCTCTCAAAGGAAGCTCCTTGCATTAATTATGTTACCATGCAGAAAGCTCTGGCCTGTCATATACTTTTTTCCTTCCTTTCTTTCTTTTTTTTTTTTTAAGCTCTGTTTTTCATAAAGTGGTCCTAAAATGACACGGAAAGCAGCTGCTTAAGCAATTGTGCCAATTAATGGGTCTCTGAAATTAAAACGCCTACACAGTCTAGATGAGATTTCTCCAGGAGGGAATTCAGCAATTGTCTTCATGATAATCAGGCTTGACTTGTCTTAGCACACATTAATAAAAAAGCAAATGCATTCAAAGAGATGCCCTTTAGTGGAGAATATCCACAATATAGTAATGAGTCTCCAAAAAAACCAGAAGAGGCGAGGATGGGGGGGGAGGAGGAGGGATGCTGAGCTGGCTCCAGCCTTCGCTGGGGAGGGAGACTGCTAATCCACGTCATGGACTCGCTGGATCCTCCTGCGACGCTGCCGAGCGCCAAATCCCAGTTTGGGCTGGAGCTGAGCAATGCATCGGCTACGGGGAGGCAGGGGATGGACTCGAACTGGGCACCCTGGGGGCTCTGGGGTGGCTGCACTAATGCTGATTTCATTATTTCCCCCAAAAAGCAGACGGCCCTGGGGCTTCTCCATCCTGGATGTGGACACAGAGTCAGGAAGACAGGGGCATGGGGGGACTGGTCGCAGGCTGAGGTGTCCCTTTGGGCGCTAAAACCCCCAAAAGAGGACAGATGCCATTGTTGTGCCCTCGTACTGGTGACTGAATGCGTGAGAGGAGGCTTTGCTGTTACCAGGCGTGAGAAGGGGAGTGTCATGAGCAGTGCGAGATGTTGATTTTCCAAATTAACAGCAATAATAAAAGCTGTTATTGCCGCAGCGTTCCCAGCGCTGTCCCAGGAGGGTGTGACGGTGGTGACGGCCCTTTTGGCAACCAAAAAATGCCTCCTTGGTGAGGCGCTGGTGCTAACGACCCACTTGAGACGGGCCCACACAAGGTGCATATGTGTACAGGACATATGTGTGTGTAGCTCATACGTATGCACAGCACATATGTATGCACAGTCCATATATGTGCACAGTCCATATATTTGCACAGTACGGGCCCACGGATGGTGCATATGTGTACAGGACATATGTGTGTGTAGCTCATACGTATGCACAGTCCATATATGTGCACAGTACGTATGTATGCAGAGTCTATATGTATGTACAGTCCATATATGTGCACAGTCCATATATGTGCACAGTACGTATGTATGCACCATACATATGTATGCAGAGTCCATATGTGTGCACAGTACATGTGTGTGCATAATACATATGTGTGCACCATACAGATGTGTGCAAAGCACACGTGTGCACAGTCCATATGTATGCACAGTCCATATTCATGCACAGCTCATATATATGCACAGTAAATATGTATGCACAGCTCATACATGTGCACAGTTCATATATATGCACAGTTCCTATGTATGCACAGCTCATACATGTGCACAGTTCATATATATGCACAGTTCCTATGTATGCACAGCTCATACATGTGCACAGTTCATATATATGCACAGTTCCTATGTATGCACAGCTCATACATGTGCACAGTCCATATATATGCACAGTTCGTATGTATGCACAGCTCATACGTGTGCACAGTCCATATATATGCACAGTTCGTATGTATGCACAGCTCATACGTGTGCACAGTACACACATACGCACAGTACATACGCATGCAGAGCTCACATGCATGCACAGCACAGACATGTACACACATGCAGGTGCGCATGTGCTGCAGCCACATGCCATGCAATTATCCCCGCATTAGGCACCTCGTTTCCTTCCCCTGGTAATTAACGCCTCTGGTGGAGCTCTGGTTCTGTTTGCTCGGCGGCTGCAGCCTCCTGACAGTTTGTCTGGAAAAGTCTTTCCCCCCCTCTCCTCCTTGTTATTTTCATTTCAAAAATTTAAGAGGCTTTAAAAACAAAAGTATTTAGAGCAAACACCATCTTTCCGTATGCAAAATTGATGAAAGAAAAAGACTTACAGCTCTGAAATCCTCCGCTGCTGCTCGTATATGAAAGCAAAGCCTTGAGTTTCCATAAAAGCAATGAGAGGGGGTGGGCACGGGGGGCTGCTGGGCTGGGGCCTGTGCCAGGGTCTCCCCTCTGTCCCCAGGACCACCCCTGCCCTCCCTGGGGTCCGATCCCGCACCCTGGGATGGGCTTGGCCCAGCAGAACGGGGCATCCCCCAAAACAGTCATTATTTAAAAAAAAAAAATCCTCGATAGTGTTTTAGATTTTCAGGCCCGTCCTGGTTTGAGCAAATATTTTGATTGCCACTAAGTGAGAAGATGACAAATGCTGTTTAGACAAAAGCAGCACATTCCCTGTTAGTTTGAGACAATTTGTCCTAATATTGTTTTGAATCGTGCATTTATTCCCCCATAAAGATTTGATTGCTTTGCTTGTTTCATTAATCTTTATTTGTTTAATCATCTGCTGAATCTGTTTAATCACTGGTTTAAGTGGAAAGATTACACAACGATATTAACACTGCCCCGATGTCCCAGCCAGAGCTCTCTGATATTGCCTTTTATTGTGACATTTGTGCACCAGGGCTCCCAGTGATGGGATTTTCCCGAGTTCCCCAGCATTTCCCAGCATTTCCCAGTCCTGCATCAGGGATGGGTGGCAAAACCAAAGGGAAAACCTCTGAGCCTTCATCCCCACTGTAATGTCAGTATTTGCTGGATGATGTCCTGGACCAGTGTCCCCATCCTGGACCAGGGTCTCCATCCTGGACCAGGGTCCCTGTTCTGGACCAGGGCCTCCGTCTTGGACCAGTGTCCCCATCCTGGACCAGGGCCTCTGTCCTGGACCAGGGTCCCTGTTCTGGACCAGTGTCCCCATCCTGGACCAGTGTCCCCATACTGGACCAGGGCCTCCGTCCTGGACCAGTGTCCCCACCCTGGAACAATGTCCCTATCCTGGATGAGGGTGCCCATCCTGGACCATCCCCGCCTTTGCCCCTGGATTTTGGGACATGAAGTGGCAGAGGCGAAGCTGGAGATGGGCGCCAGTGTCTTTTTTATGGGCAGTGTCAGTGGAATTTGGAGACTTTAAGCTTTTGGGGCAGAAATGGGTCATTTGCAGCTGCAGCAGTGCCTGCAGGTTAAAGCCACCTTTAAGCCTGGAAAGTGGAATTTATCTTCAGGAGATCTGGCCAGGACATCACTGCAGTAGTGTAATAATAATTGCATTTTCCCCCTGCCTTTTCCCCACTCTCAGCCCATTCCCTGTCCCCCATCCCGCTCCTCTCTGCCCTGGCCAAGAGAAAGGGATGAATATTTAATATTTCATGGGCCGGCCGTGCTGGGTGGGAAACATGCGATGTTTCAGCAGCCCTCGCCTTCGCCTGCTCCTGCAATCAGCGGCCTCAATCACGGCTGCGATATTTTATGAATTAATCACAAAATAAAGGATCGGGGATGGTCCGGCGGGAACGCGCGCAGCAGCTTTTTAATGAGCACGGTGGGGAATTTCGGCCCCCATGGCTTTGCTGATTGTGGGGAGGGGGGATTTTAAAATTATTTTTAGTTTTCCCCCCATTTTGTTGTCTCCAGCATCCCGGTCCAGCATCCCCCACGGTGGCCACCCACCGGGCAGGGTAGCGCTAATTGCAGCGACCATCGGGCAATTTGTGGCGTGCACCGGGCGCCGGCGGATCCTTTATGGCAGATCTTGTACTCATTACTGAATAATTCATCGCTGCCTTAATGCCTTCAGATCCCATCGCTCTCCTCCTCTCGCTGCTCCGCTCTGCCCACTTGGGAAAACTTTATTATGCCTCGCTCTGACGACAGAGTATACAGATAAAAGATAATTGCTTGGCTTGACTCCCCCATTGATATGAAAATAAGATTTAAATTATTCACTTCAGTTTAAAGGTTAGTTGAAGGTTATTACGGGGGAGAAAAAAAAAAAAAAAGAATCACTCTTCATAACGCTGCTGTTGGAGATGAGACAGGTTTGAAAGGCCTAATTTGCACGGCAGGCCGAGGCTGCTTGTTGTGAATAAACCCGGGGACCCTCCGGAGATTTTAATCGCCGAGAAGTCAATTATTTATAAGCAAATTACGCTGAGCTGCTCGGATATACACAACACAGCCAGTCGTGAACAGGGACAAGATGGAACCCATATAACTTAATACACCTCCCAGCGCACAATAGCGAGAGCCGGACCCGCCGCTCTCCCGCCTCTAATGAATTTAACGAGCGGCTGAATTTCGGAGGGGGGCCGGATCCGAGCCCCCTCGGACTCCTGTTTATTTTATTCTTCCCCTCCTCGGCTTCCAGCCTCCGCCTGCAGCTCCCTTTTGTGTCGCCGCCTTGTAAATGGAATTAAAGGATTGCGAATTTTCCTGCCGAGCGGTTGCTCTCCAGCGCGGGACGGGGCTTTGCCGAGCGATCGGCTTTGCCCCGGCGTTCGCTTAATGCTCTTTTATGTCGGGAACTATTTCAGCTTTTCGGTGGTGAGGCTCCTGGACGTGGTTAATAATGAATATGGATGCGGCCTGGGGGGAAGCGGGGCCGTGTTTCAGCAGTGGGCTCGCCCTGACCGCAGCGCTCTCCGTTAATCAGCCCAAAATTGTTGCCCACTGTTGATCCTGAGCCTCTGCGTCCGTAACCCGGCTGCATCAATCACCACTTCGGTGTGACACTGTGTGTGTAAAGTAGCCGAGTCATAGGGAGATTATGCATTCAGCCTTCAGACGTAGGTGCGTTAAAAAGACGTCCACATCTCCCCGCTGGATGCCTGCATTAACCCGGGGAGATGCAAACGCGCCGCTGCGCCCTGGGGTGAGCATCGCATCGCACCCTGGCAGCTCCATCCCATCCCTCGCACCCAAAAACCCTGCGCTCGGATGCAGGCGCCTTTGTGACACCCCACACCGGTACCCGGTACCCCCAGGACTGGGGAGTCCCAAATGCATCGGTCCCAAACGCTGCCGGTGCCGTTCACTGCTGGGCCCTGCTTTTGCTTTGCTATTGCTCCGTGGTGCAGGCCTTGGGCTGAAATTATTTGAGTTTTCCAGCTGAAATAATATATCTGTTTCCTGGAGTGTGTTTAGGAGGGGGGAAAAAAGCCCTTATTGTGCCTCTGCACAGCACCGGCAGGAGTTTGGGATCGCTCCAGCCCCAGAGCTGGCCCTGCGCTGCCTTTGCGGGGTGAATGAGGAGGTTTTGGGTCATTTCTGCACGGAAAATCCTCTGGGTTCCCATGGTCCTGGGTTTGTCCCACCTCCATGGCCCTGGTGTGCTTTAGCTGTGTTACTGTTTGACTGGGATATTCTGACTTGGGAAAATCCTCTGGGTTCCCATGGTCCTGGGTCTGTCCCACCTCCGTGGCCCTGGTGTGCTTTAGTTGTGTTACTGTTTGACTGAGATATTCTGACTTCTTGGGGTTTTTTTGCTTGTTAAATGTCACTGGTTTTCAAAGAAATCGCCAAGTTTTGGCAATGGAAAAGGGTGCAGACAACAAACTGGGCAGGTCTTGTATATTTTGGTGGGTTTTTTTAAACTAGATTTCTCCCACACATCCTTGGGTGCAGATTTTTTGGTACAGATTCCTGCATGTTGCAGGTCAAAAACACAGAGCCAGCATTTTCTCATCAGATCTGCGATGGAAGAAACACCAAAATGTGCAACCCCTCATCCCCAAATCTGGACCATCCAAGTGCCAGCACTGCTCCTCACCCGCTGTGGCTGCAGGGACCCCCATCACGGCCCCATTGCTGCAGGGGTGCTGTGTTGGGACCCCCTTTGTCCAGCCATGGGGTGCTGTCCTGTACCCCACAGCCCCATTGCTGCAAGGATGCTGTGTTGGGTACCCCACACAGTCCCATTGCTGCAGGGGTGCTGTGACTTGGGCAGCCCTGTGAGCTGGCATCCAGTGCTATTTGTGTGCATGTATTTCATCTGAAATAGGATGTAAGCAAAGCCCCCGTGCGTCTCCGATCTCTCTGCAGCAGAAGAAAGGGCAGAGCGAGGACGACGCTTGCAGTCGTGTCTGGGCCTTGATTCGCAGCCCCGTTCAGTGCCGTGCGGGGTTGGGGGGTACCTGCGGCTGCAGGGAAGTGGCAACTGAGCTGTTCCCCTATGCACAGAGCTGTCGTGTTCCAGTTAAACCCTTTTACCTTGCATTTAAAATTCGCAGAGGCTTGACAGGAAATCTCAGGAGCCGGATCGTTACGGCAGCCAAAGCGAATGTGTCATGAACGCCGTCGTGTGAACCCCCTGGCGAAGGGAATGGGCTTTATCCTGCCTCCCTTTCCCACCCCAGACCCCAGGGTGACAACCTTCACCCCACACCATGGGGACGCAGCCCTCCAATGGCACTGGAAGCTGCCGGGAGCTTGTGTGGGAGTGAGAGGATGATGAGGAAGATGGAGAGGAGGAAGCCATCGCTAGGGGAGGGATGCGGGGTCTGGGCTGTGTCCCCCCAATGTGGCCCTGGTGGCAGGAAGGTGATGGTGGCAGCCCCTGGTACCACATCCCTGAGAGGGATGCACAACCCTGGGAAAGGCCTGAATCAATCAGAAAAGTCAGAGACTCATTGAGCACAGCAGCCCTGAGCGAGATTCATACAGAATAATGCTGCTGAGGGCAATAAAGGGGCTGCAGTTGGTCTTCATACCCCCTAAGAATAAGAATAAGAATAAAGAATAAGAATAAGAATAAGAATAAGAATAAGAATAAGAATAAGAATAAGAATAAGAATAAGAATAAGAAAGAAGAAGAAGAAGAAGAAGAAGAAGAAAAGAATAAGAATAATTAGAATAATAATTAGAATAATTAGAATAATAAAATAATAACAACTTTTATAATAGTTATTATTATTCCTACTACTATTGCTATTGTTATTGTTGCTATTATTATTATAATCATCATTATTGTTATCATTGCTATTATTATTATTATCATTGTTATTATTATTATCATTATTCCTACTACTATTTTTATTGTTGTTGCTACTATTATTATTGCTATTATCCTTATTATTGTTGCTATTATTACTATATTATTACCATTGATACTGTTATTGATATTGTTATTGTTATTTTTATCATTATCATTATCATTGCTATTATTACCGTTATTATTGTTGTTGCTGTTGCTGTTATAAATTATTATTATTTATTATCATTATTGCTGGGGCCTGGCCTGGGTGCAGCCGCCGGCTCTGCCGTGGAGGCCTCAGCCTGCGTTCGCACGCAGCGGTTGCTCAGTGCGGGGCAGGCAGTGATTAGTGAACTAATTGGGTGCAGTTGGCGCAGAAACTCGTTGCTGCTGGGGCTGTGGGGGTGATCTCATGGCTGGGGGCATGTGAGGCTGGGGAGGGAGCGCTTTGATCTCATGAAGCCGTGTTGCTGCCTCCTGCTCTCGTTATCAGCGCTGCCTCGGGACCCACTCTTAAAGCACCCCCAGACCTCAACCCTGGACCTGGGAGGGGTGGGATGGATGCGGGGACCAAAAGCAGCATCACCAGACAACGGTGCCACCAATGCTGGGCAGAAATGGGAGCGAAGGGTGAAATCGGCATCCCATCCATCGGACTGCCTGCGGATGCCAGGGCCACCCCGATATCCATGGGGAACCACCCGGGGATGCTCCATGAGCATCCTTTCCTCGCGCCGTCGCCTCGGCCCCGGGTATCGGCTTCGCTGCTGCTAAGTGCCCGTGAAATGAAATCCTCATCAGGGGAGGAATTGCTGGGGAGTGTTAAAATCAGCGAGGTGTGTGTGTGTGTGTGTGTATGGGGAGCATCTGCCGGGGGAGGAGACGGTGCCGGCAGCGCTTTTCCCCTCCTGAAATCCCCACTGCCTTGGGGGAGCCTGGAGCACAAAACCCTGCCCAGCTTTTTAGCGCTGAGCGAGGGGGCTGGGCCCCTCCTGCACTCCCCGCCAGCCTTCCCTCCCTCTTCAGAGGTATAAAAATTCCTCTTAAATCATTCAGCGCTGCTCTAATGTATTCACAATGTGGACTATAGAACAAGATCTGAAACACTCCTCTTTTTCTTTTTTTTTTTCTTTCCAGTAAGACTATTAAATGGTGACACTTTGACACCAGCAAGAAGTATATGAGATTAAAAAGTAAAAACTGCATAGAAATCTAAGTGCCTTCACATACTGTTAGGATAAAAATTGCTGTTAGGAGCATTAAAATAGAGTGCTTGTCAGGAGCGACGGCTTCTGCTGCTTCCTGCAGCATCCACGCCTGTGGCTCCCGGTCCCTAAATCACCCAGCGAGCAGGGGAGGAAGAGGAGGAAGAGGAGGCAGGGATGGGCCTGCACCAGGGCTGGGGTGCAGCAAAATAACCACTGGTTTTGGTCACATCTCCAGCTCCTGGCATCGCATGAGGTGAAAATCCCCATTTCCTTACAGCAGAGATGGGTTTCAGCCCCATGGAGGGACTGGGGGGTCCTAGGGGGGTGTGTTTCATGGCTCCTGCTGTTTGAAATC
>NW_010202619.1:0-2399 GCF_000695765.1 Mesitornis unicolor | reverse complement strand
GAGAGCGGCTCGTTTCTATCAGGAATTAGTTAGCGTGGGGTTCTTTTTTTTCCCCTCCGCTCTGATTTCCCAAGGAAATGAGGCCTGTGGAGGTCTGCTCTTCCAGCAGGGCCCCCTCCCTGCACTCTGGGACCCCTGTGCTGACCCAAAAATCCACTCGGTGTCTGAATAGGCAGCACAAGGAGCAAAGCAGGGGGTGCTGGCCTACTTCAGGGGATGATATTTTAAACCCCTGGGGCTCCCCATAGATGCAGCATGGAGCACAGGAAATGGGATTTGTCGACCCTAAAGGCTATGGGAAAGCTACTCCAGTGTCAAACCGGATTGACTCCTGCTTGGTTACGGTGCCGTTTTGTGGGAAATCACTGTCCCGAGTTGTGGTTCTTGGGAAAGATCCCTGGAATCACCTGGGAAGGGATCACGGGCATGAAACTCAGAGCCGTGCACTGCGGTGCTGCAGGGCATCCACATCCGTGCGGGTCGGCCATGGGTTCAAGGGCTCCGCCGCCCTCATGGGAGCAGCCAAATCATCAGCGGCCTTGGTTAAACCTCCAGCTCCTGCAACGACGTGGGGTGAAAATCCCCATTCCCTTACCCCAGAGTCGGGTTTCAGCCTCGATGGCTTGAAAATACGGACACTCGTCTCCCAGGCTAAATAAAAATAAGGCAAAATATATTACGTTTTAAAATCTTGTGGCATTTTGGGGACTGACTCATGATTTTTGAATGTTTGGAAGCGGCAGCACTGCAATCAATTTTGCCGCTTCCTTGGATGATTGCTTTCAGCGAGGTTTTAATTCTACTATAAATACTTCAGCTTTCCAGCAGCAGTCTCAGGCAGATACGCAATAATACCCAGTTCTGCATTTCAGGTAAGGCTTTAAACTAAATTAAATCTCCTCAGTATAGCTAATCAGAGATTAGCTTTGATCACAGTGTGTTAGCCCAGGCCAATCCCACTCAAATCCTCGGGCAGACCCAATATCGAGTGCTTTGTCCTGCGCTCACAACGTGAAGGCAAGGGAGGGTTTTTCTCTTCTACTTTTGGGTATTTCTCTGTGTGTGATGCAGTTGGTGTCTCCTATGGTCGGTGGTGGACACCTTTGGACCTTCCTTCTTCTCCCCTGCGTCCAAAAAGAAGGTGAAGATCTGTCCTGGGAGGAGGTAATGGAAACTGGAGTTGGACGATTTGCTAGAGCCTGGATATAGGATGCCAAAAACAACACCCTCAGCTTCAGGCTTAGTAACTGCTATTTGCTGCTTTCCACTTTATTAAGTGTATTTTAGAGCAATGGCAATGGTGTCTTTCTCTTCCAGCAACGGCAGAGTGAAACCAGGAGGGAGCTCGGTGCAAGTGAGGTTGTTTTTAGGGCTCTTCCCCTCCTGCACGCACCGCACGGGTGGGTGATGACTTGAACCAACCCATTTTCCTGGCTAGAAACGTCCCCGTTGTTCTTCCTCTCTGTTATTTACAGCCTGCGAGTGTCTGAGGTGGCAAACGCTGATGCTGAGCTCGGCAGCAGCGCTGGCGTTTGAACCGACCCCGTCTGACGGCAGCTATCGATTTCAGGGGCTGCGCGATGGGGAAGAGCTCATCCGAGCCGCCCTCAATCGTATTAAGCAATCATTTCTACGGCAGATGACACAACTCCCCCGGTATCCGTTTGCCCTAATGGGCCTGGTATTACTCATGTGCTAATTGATTGGGCATGGAGGGGAGGAAAGCTGAACTCGCTCGCGAGGTGATTTTTATGGCCGGGCTCATAACAGAGGTAATTTGCTGAAAGCATTCAGTCCCTCTCCGCTTACGTGCCATCATCTGTGCTCCAGTCAGCACAACGGGCTGCGTTTGGGGCATCCGAGGTGAGGTCCCCAAGGATTTCCTCCTTCTCTGCATGGTGTCAAGGCACTCATGGGGATTGGGGGTGGCACAGAAGGACCTGCTGCAGTTGAACCATTGGAACGCTCTGTTTTGGGGCTAAAAATGTTAATTTCTGCAGCAGTCAGAGAGAGTTTCATCCCCGAAATGTCTGCGCCTGCATCCCCCATGCACAAACTCTGCCCAGGTGATGCTCACTGTGCTGCACCCAAGGGCAGATGCTGTCAGGGATATTTTCCAACAGACGGGGACCGGTGCCTTTGAAGTCATCAGCTGCCTGCCCGAAAAATCAAACCTGGAGCTTAGAGCAGCTCGGAGCATCCTTAGATCCTGGGAGAGATCAGAGCCCGGTCCTCGTTATCTCGCCGAAGACTGATGGGTTTCTGAAGCTGACAAGGTGAGCGCACGTGTGTGTAACATCGAGCTAACCTGAAATCGCTGGGTTTCTTTTCCCCGCAGGGGGAAGAAAGCCAATTCTGCCGAAAACAACCCCAAAAAACCCACTACCAAGGTTTGTTCT
>NW_010202618.1:0-826 GCF_000695765.1 Mesitornis unicolor | reverse complement strand
CCTTCCAACTCCTAATATTCTGTGATTCCCACGTATTTTGAAGCTCTCATTTTCTCTAACTCTATACTATTAAGTACCAGCACTAGAGCACTGGATATACTCTGTCATCGCTTCCAATTTACTGTCTGTCTCCTCACAGCAAAAACAATAGCTAGCACCAGTACTATTTACAGAACTCCTTAATGTGGGAAGGCCAAACAATATTGTAGAATATATACATACAGATAATACTTTTGAGCTGATTCTATTCTATGTATTATTTACAACTAAGTATTTAAAGTACGTTTATGACTATAGAGAGTAAGGTAGGATTTATTTCACTTCTGTAGAGCTATTTTTTAATAATTAAAGAGTCATCCAATTCTACTATACTATATAACTCTTTCCTTTTGTTATAGTCATGTAATGATTACAGCTATTATTTGTAGCTTATTCTACTATTACTAATCATCATTATCAGATTCATTGCTATTCTATTCCTTGCAGTCATTTTCACTTTTGTCTAAACTTTCCTAAAAACCCACCAAACCACACACACTACAAAACAACCCAAGAAAAAAACCCTGTAAGAATGCAAGTTTATGATTCATGCAAAAAACCTCTGGTTTCATGGAAATACCTCCATCAACTTGTAAAGGAATGCACCTTTGAACAATCGTAGGCAAAGCAAACATGGTAGACATATCTTAGATGTCTATTTTTCAAACAGAAGTCCTGGAGACATACTGAGACTCTACATAAAATGCAGAACATATGAGTCACAGCTACAGCACTAACTGGTGTTCCTTTTCAACATCCCATGTAAAATGAAGTAGCACAATGCTCT
>NW_010202617.1:0-34693 GCF_000695765.1 Mesitornis unicolor | reverse complement strand
AGGAGGAGGAAGAGGGATGGGCGGGGGAGGTCGAAACGAAAGAGACAGAGATGGGTGCGCTACAGCGTGGGGGCGGTGGGGCCTGGCTCTGCCTCGTCTGAACATACCGCTGCCTTAGCGGCCACTTTTCCTGGGAGGTTAGCTGCTTCTTGCTCTCCCTTTTGCCTTTCTCTCCTCCTTTCTCCTTCTCCTTCTCCTTCTCCTTCTCCTTCTCCTCTCTTCCTGCTGCGATTTTGACAAAGCAAACAAGGTAGGGAAGAGGGGCGTGTGGCTGAAGATGGGAAAGAAGTGGCTGTTGGCGGCAGGCGGGCGGTCTGCTGGAGCCGGTGAGGGGCTTCACCGGCCCGGCGTTGCGTGGGGAGCGGCGGCCTCCGAATCTCGTCAGGAGAGGAAAGGTGAAAAGCAGTATCCGAGGAGGGAAGGAGTCGGCCGGGCTAGCCTGCCTGGCAGCAGCGCTCCGGTGTCCGGGCGGCAGCGGAGGGCGAGGAGTCGTCGGCACGAACCTCTCCAGGCGCCCCCTGCTCCGGACGCCAGGTGAGGGCCGTCTCCTCGTAGGACGTTTTTCATCCTGAGCTTCTGCTGTCTCTAACGGGTGGTTCAGTTCAGTCGCTCTTTGGGGCTTGCTTTACTTTGGGCTGTTTAACGTGACAGGCCGGCTGAACTTTGTGATCCACCCCTTGGCGATTGTCACTGGTTTTGGTGGGTTTCCCAGACTGTGCTGTAGGTGCTGGTGGGTATTTGAATAACGAGACAAAAACATGCAAATGCAAATTAAATTAATATACATTTTGCCTCATTTTTAGGAAAAACATCTTTGATTTATGGAAGGAGGATTTCGCTGTGTTAAAGGGTATAGTCAGCTTCAATAAAATGCTTTAAATACTTTACTCTTCAAGATGGCATTTAAGCTTATGCTTAAAGCCAAATACTGAAATTACTTCATTTCAAAGGATGTTAGTGTTAATTTCGTCTGGCCAAAGGTACCATATGTAGAGGTGGATCCTGTAGTGCTTACTCCAGCTGACAGTAATAGAATTTATGCCCTTCTGAGACGACAAAAGAAAACAAATAAACAATAAAAAAGAAGCAGACAGTGAGGCTGAGTTTAATGAGTACACAAAATCTGCACTCTGCCATACTGTCTGAACTGCTTTGTTTGTCCTTATATAAAATTAACATGTCAGTCATCAGACAAAATCATGTCTGATGTTCAAATATTGCTTGGCAGCTGTTTATATGGTGTTTATTGATTGATACATCAGCTAACATGTCTTTGAAACTTTCATTTAGGGATTAGAACAAGGAAGAAAAAGAAAACCTGGAGTTTTTCTCAGTAATGTACTGCATAAAAAGTCCTGTGACAGAACACATAAGATACGAACATATAAGATATGTTGTTGATAACTGCTGCCATTTTAGCTGCTTTATATCAGTATGTCTGAATCTCTTTTTGAATCTCACTGGGATATCTTCAAGAATAACCTCTGAACATTGATTTGTCTAGCTTATGTGTTGTAGGATCATCGTTAAGTCCAGGAATGAAAATTCAGTAAAAGTGAGTCAAAACAAAAGAACACATGCTTATCAAAGTCTGTTGAACAATGCTTTCCCTCAACAACATTGAAATCGGGTTCTTATAAATCAGGAAGGGCATAGTCTGTGCAGTCTGAATGAAGACATTTCAGATGGTAACCAAGTGTCTCCTTATCTGCTGTCCAAGAGTAGTAATTTTTGTGGTGTTCCATACAGCAACTTTTTACTTTCTTTTATCACTAAGTGTTCCCAGAAATACTGGTTTAATTTATATTTTATCCCCTGCTTCACAATGGATTTCCCAAATTAATAGATTTCTATTATACTTTGAGAATTTAAAATAATGTAGCCAACTAGACCTGTCTCCTGATTTTTGAGACAGCAGGTGGCAATATAGTTTCAAGTATCTCTCCAAAAGAGATACTGTTATACAGAAAATCATCTTAAAAGGACTCTAAACCCATTTTTTTTTCTGAAACAACAAATGTTACAGTCCATTTGAGTTTATTTTAGTATTTTATAAATTAAACAGCAGTGTTTTGCTAGACAAGTGTGAAGACAGGTTCTTTCAAAAAGCGAAGTGTAGTTGATCAAATGCTACTATCTGAAGCTGTAAATAAAAATATTTTTTACATTATGTCCCTGGCAATCTACTGTCTAGTACGCTCTTTTGTAAAGATGTCCACAGAAAGGGTAAGACTGTTTTTCTGTTCATGTTGAACCTTTCTGGGGCTGTGCAGGATGATATCAAGATTAAGATTAAATAGTCCTTTTATTGTGAATCCCAGTGCTTCCAGGTCTTGGAAGAAACCCCAGTGCTATTGTATCCTTTATCTACAAGTTAAGACTGTCTAGAAAAATTGTTCTACATGTATGGACCTGGAGGTTCCAGAATGGGATAGGGTTGAGTGGTACAAGATACAGGCCTAATAGATTGTGAATCTGTTTCAAAAAGCCATCCTAATATTAAAGAGCATTTTGGACTCTTAAAATCAGGTTGTTGGCTGTAGCATTGTGGGAGAGGGGAATGCTTTCAAAGTGACAAAATAAACCTGTCCTCTATATTTAATTCTGTTCTATATTTATTGCTGTTTGTAAATGAACATGCATGAGATGTTACAGAGAACATTTACAGTAGATTACAGGAAGACTATAATACAGTTGTACTACAACTTCACTATTCAGATTTGATTGCTGCACAAATTTGTTCACTTTTTTGTTTAGGTTATACCAGTTCTACAGCAAATATCTACGGAATCGAAAGTTAACCACAAACTGCGGTTTGGTAAAACTGCGTGTGTTTAATTTTGGCATCATTCACAAAAAAGTGAGAATCAGAGGAGCTGGAACAAAGGCACCTTTTAGTCCTCTCTGAATTAATCCTTCGTCCTTACTTCCCAATTATATTGTTGGCATGCCATTTTACTCTGTTTTCAGAGCTCCTGCTTCCATGCACGGGAGCATTTGCTTAACTTTTAGTCATTGAGACTCTTGCTACCCTTTCTCACTTACAGGAAAAAATCAGAATTTTTGCCTTGCTGCGTTTGAAGGTCTGGCTGAGAGCTGTTACACTTCAGGGGTTTTTTTTTAAACCGTTTTCAAACCCAAATATTACACCTTAATTGCACAGAATATACGTCTTGGGACAGTAGAGGCTTGAGGATGAAAAGGGTAAGGCTGAAGTCTGAAGAAGTGAAGAAATGAAGAAATCGAGTCGTTCATTTACTTGTTCAAAAAGAAAAATATCATATATTTGATCCTGTTGTAAGGCAAAAGGAATATATCAGATGGCCTGTTCATTCACTGAAATAATGTCCTCAAGAGACTTATATTTACATTCTTCCCTGGGATGCACGTTTCATTCTGAAGTAAATGCGTGTATGTGCACCAGGAGCCAAAACCTGGGCTTACTCACTGCACGTGTCAATAAGGCTCAAATGAAATGAAGTAAAACATGTTTACGTGAGTTTTGTCCAAGGGGGAGGAGTTATCTGGAATGTACCTTTGCTCTTAGTTTGATGAGCAGTCTTATTGTGAATTCAATACATAAAGCATGTAAGAATCTACACTCCTTTTACTCTGTAACTTTATCTTTGCTGAATTGAACAGGCTGTTGGGCTTTGGTGAGTCTTTTTATATCTGAAGCAAAACTGGTTTGGCTTGCATATGACGTGTCTAATTCTTTAACAGCCACACCACAGATGAAATTGTCTAAAATAATTTTACTTTCTGTACTACTTTACCAAATGCCTGAAAGACTGCTATTTTTGAAGGATCGTATTTTGTTAAGTGCAGGTTTTTTATATAAGTAAATGCAAATAAACAGGTTGTAACGTGTAAAAGGACTTCCCACGCTGTAATTTTTTTCACATTATTGCACACTTAGCTTTGTGTTATTGTGAAGGCCAGATAACAGGTTTTTTTCTTTTCTTCTGTTCAAACTAACTTGGAAAGTTCCTCCTGAGATATCGTATCTCATGCACACATCAAGAGGCAGAATTCTAAAAATATCCAATGTGCCTTAACTGCAGTTTCACAAGGAGTCCCTATGTGATGTTTACGTATTGTGAGAAGGACTGCATCAAAGCATTTCTCTATCAAAGTGGGAAAGGGGAATTACTCTGTCCCACAGCAGGGCAGTTACCTGTCTCGCACTGAGAGTACATCGTGTGCTAATGCTGATAGGATAAATTTTAAGGCAGTCTTGCTACCTGCAGCCTATAAATTGACTTACTTTTTTAACTGAGCAAGGACATCTATCTCTCTAGTGCACTTGCTATAATTTAAAATGTTGGGGTTTTTTAAGAACCAGTAAAGGAGTCTTGGAAGATAAATCCTGCTCTGATACACATTTTTTAAAACACTTAAGTTTTTTCACCTTTCAGTATTTGCTACTACTTTAAATCCTGGGAACCTTTCAACTTTAAGGCAGTTATTCCGTTTTATTGGAAGAATTTTAACATAGGTTGCACCTGGTGTTAAAATTCCTGCCTTAACTTGTGGGTTTATCTTCCCTGTATCTTTTTACTAGATCTGCAATTAATTGTTTCCACTGACATGCATTTTTCAAATATGAGACTATGGAATCTACATATTATCATTACACATTTTTGTACTTTGGACGAGATGCTTTAGCCACGCATTCCAAACTCCACGTGGCTCATATATTCGTGATGTTATATCCCATGATGTGGACTGTATTCTAGCTTGCTATGCTTCCATATTGCAGGTAACTTTTGTAGTTTTATTTACTGGTTCTTATCTGTAGAATTTCTTGTCAATGCTAGAATCCAGCATAATGGGTATGATCGGAGTTGGTGTGAAATATCTGAAGGGGATTTAAAGATTATGTTTCCTGTCACTGTTTGACCAAAAATACTATTTAAAGTCCTTATGCTTTTAGGAAAGAGGATAGAGGAGATAATACTTGCTTCAATAATACAAGGACTGTTGGGATGCTTGCAGTCAAAGAGTTACCAAGTTCTAATTAATTTCCTGATATATTAATCACCAGCATTCTTAAGTCTTTGACTTATCATTCCAGAGGACTGAATAAAAATGCTTTCAGGCTACATGTGTCTCTCCTAAGGGTCATGAAACACTATACAAAGCACTTCAATCACTCATTAATTAAACTTTCTAGTAGCCCATATAAGCAAGGTAAGAGGATAAGATTTCAGAGGGAGGTAGGTGTTACGGAAGTCCCATCAGGTGTCTGTCTTGATCTCCAGACACACAAATACCATTAGTATCTGATCTTAAGTGACTTAAGAGAACAAGTCCCATTGATTTTTCAGTCACTTGTATACTCATGAAAACCCCACTCAGAATTGTTATCCTTGTTTTCTAGGTGGATAAATGGATTGGCACAATGATTACATTCAACATCGTTAGTTATAGTTTCAGGAAGCTCAAACAATGGGGCTTTGGGGTTGTAGTACATTTACAATAGAAATGCAGCTGGCAGAGTCCCCCAAGAATACATTTCTTAGGGTCTTGCATGTGGAATGTAGCCAGATTTGCATTTGGCATCATTTCTGCATGGAAGAGTGTTTTTTAAATAGTTTAATATACTGAAAGTGTGGTTTGAGCCCATTACTCTTTTTTTTAACTTAATTTTGGGGGAAGGGTTTCCCAGACCTTTTCATAATAGTGTAACATTCATATAAGGTGTATCCTTTTAGCCCACAATGACAGAAATCTGTCATGGCTCAGGGCTGGGCTGACCACTAAATCCTGGGCAGACGCTCTCTATTAACCCCTCTCCCCTCCCCATAGGGAAGAGAAAAGAGAATAAGAGAGAGAGACTTTATGGGTTGGAAAATAAACTAACAGATTTGATGAAACAATACTAATACTACAGGCTAATAATGCAAATAGGAAAATAATTAAATATATACAGATACGTACAAATACACACAAAACCAATATAAAATCCTTCCCTTACCTCACCCCCCACAATGAGGATTTCGTCACCAGAGACTCTGTGGAGCAGGGCACTGGAACAGTCCCAGACTGGACCCAGCAGCTGTGGGAGCAGGATGCAGGAGCTGGATTCAGGG
This sequence comes from Mesitornis unicolor, assembly GCF_000695765.1. Lineage (NCBI taxonomy): Eukaryota > Metazoa > Chordata > Aves > Mesitornithiformes > Mesitornithidae > Mesitornis > Mesitornis unicolor. The sequence goes on along the minus strand of NW_010202617.1, from coordinate 28,598 downwards.
ACACACGGATCAGGACCAGAGGCAGATGAACTAGCAGGGTTCTGCTTGGACTTTAGCCATTGCAGGAGAAGAAAGGAGCAGAGGGCAGAGAAGAGGACTGAGAAGGGTCGAGACCCTTGTGATCCCTCAGCTTTATACTGAGTATGACCTACATGGGATGGAATACCTCGTTGGTCAGTTTTGGATTCGCTCCTCCCTGGAAGTGTGGATACGGCACCCATGGTGAGACAGTGGCCTTGTTATTGTTTGCATAAAATACAAGCATTATCACTTGTAGAAGTACACACTGTCTGGAAAAACATGCCATTAGTTTCAGCAAGTACAGCCGCTCAGAAGAGACTGAGCTGAAAAGTAAAATCACTAAATAGAAAATTACTTCTATATAGCTCAAACCAGGACAAAGTCGTAATCCTTCCTTTTAATACTTGTATGTTGTATCTCTGGGATATCCAACCATTGCAGATACAGTAACGTAAATCCGGAGTGTCCTTAAGGGATGTTTAATTTGTCTTAATGAAATGAAGTAGTTTGAACTAGAGATGCTGTGTGCACAGGTGAGCAAACAGCAAATCCCTGTCAAGTGCTCTACAGATCAGCATTGAAACAAAGTTGACCACTGAAGAACAGCAGCCTTCAAAGCATGAAGATGTCTTATATGCTGCCAGACAGGTACAAATTGACACTTAGTTTTCAGGTCTTCAGAACTTAAATGGGAAACCTAAACAGTTTTGGCCTTGTTTCCAGTACCTTTGGGGGAATGTAAATGAACGTTTTTATACTTGTTTTCTTGATTGCTTCCTGCAAAAGCAAAACAATGAAGAGTAACTATCAACCTTATGCAATCAAATGCCAGTATGAGATGGTGTTAAGCTTTTGCTTGCATAGTTGATGATTAATTAAATGAACATATAAACTGTATGCCAAATAAACTGATGAAATAAAATCTTTCTTTCAAGAAAATCCGCTACCTTTTGGCACTCTAATTGATAGGGGACTGCATATTCTGATTTTAAATAGGAGCTTACTTGATGTACATAAATTAGAGTTTATATCTGCTATTATAGATTACTACACACTAAAAAGTTTTTAAACACTAGAATATTTCTAAAATATATTCCTATGTAGCATAGGAATGCAGTTCCTGAAACCTGCCTTTGTGGCCAAGAGATGCGCAGACTATGTATACCATGCTTTTGTTCTCAGTGTGGGGTATTTTCTCCCTTCATATTTGTGGATTTAAATGATAGTTATGCTTGAGAATGTGTTAATAGGCATTGTCTTTGTATAACTTGTCATCTTACAGTGACTATTATGTGGAAGATTGATACCTTTATGTTCTGAAACATACAGTTTTGACCACCAAGAAGGACATAAAGAATGTAGAGGAAGTAGGTTCTTATTGCACATACATTACTGAGATTACAGCATTAAAGTGGGAAGACAAACTCAGGAATAAACCACCCAAATTTATGTAAATTGAAGTCTACAGTAGCCTTTTCCTGTTGTAGCCTTCGACTCCATCAGTTTGATTGGGTTGCTGCCAAACTCATGGGTGACAAAAATGGCTGTGGCTCCAGTGGAACTGCGCTGTATCAGAACAACAATCAATCTTACTTTCCTATTGAGAGGAACTCTTTAATTAACTCGCTGGGCTTTATAGCATTTGCCATAAGTATTTGTGAAATATTTTCTATATTCAGGCATCTCATGTACACCTGTGAATATCAACCTTTGCAATCACCGTTCTTCGTAGGGTTTGTTCAGAGATTATATACTTAATATTCCAGTAGCCTTTTCTGGAGGAAACATTTATTTGAAGTAAGCCTTGGTTTAAAAAGATAAGTGTACTTGCTGTATATTTGTTGTCTCTGTGTGGCACATGGTCCTTTGAAATTGCACATAGCTATGCAAGGTTCTTGTCACAGTCATTTCCTGTCCTGTTTCTTCACATGGTAGTCTCAAGTGAAGTATCTCAAATCCATCACAAAACTGAGTTAAACATTTCTGTGACTAAAAAAGGATTTGTGTGGTGTTACAGAATTGGTACAAAGTGTAGAAATGGAAGACATTGCATACTATGGCAAAAGTTTATCAAGCAAAGAATGGATTGTGATCTGAGTAAAGTACCTGAGTGGCTGCAGAATTTTGCTGAATTTTCTTTCTATATTCTTACTCACAGTCCTGTGCTGTGCATTTTGACAGCAGATGTCAAAACATAAGAAGAGTCAAGTCATATTTCTTAACAAATATGTTCCCCATGAAAAGTTGGGGAAGAGTAAAGCTTGCATGAAAATAACAGTATTTTCTGGTAATGAGATTAGTGTGTTAATGAAGTAACACTAATATATAACACCAACTTTGGTTTTGTTTTTTAAAGGAAATTATTAATGATCAGCCTATTAAGTGAGGATAGACCAGTGTTTCTTCTGAAGGATGTATCCTCTTTTTTTTCCCTAAAAGTATGTTTTGGTATAGTTTATAATAAAACATGATAAAAGCAAAGATTACCACATAACATTTCATTCTTGTCAGGAAAGAATCTCCTGCAAAATACTTTACAAATGAGCCTCTTCTCAAGTCTTGACTGAAATGCATTATGCAGAAATCTGACAACTGTTCAGTACCATTTGCAAGCTGCAGAGCTTGCAAAAAGACAAAGTAGTCTTCTATGTCTAGACAGAAATTCCCTGTACAGCAGGGAGTTTAGGTATGTTCTGTCCATTTTATCAGCCCATGTTGTGTTTAATTAAGACATGGCAAGCATCTCAGGATTATTCTTTCACAGCTATGTTTTTGATCCAGGTTAATAAGCCAAATTTCCCCCCTCTCTCTTCCATTTTTCCCCTTCATAAAAATCCAATAGACTGTAAATTCTTTTATTACTTTTCTTGAATGAGCTCTCTTTTGGATGGAGATTTCATGTTGACACTCATGCATTCTTCAACTTCATGCATAGTAACCGTCCCATGTGAACTGATTAGGTTCTACTACATAGCAGAAGCATTTAACGTAATAAAATTAATACCTCACAGCAGATATAAAATAAATATCTGATGTGAGGACCTCAGAAACTGTTCTCACAGTAAATCATCAGTATGGATTTGAACATGCACCAATGAAAGAGAAACTAAAACAACCAAAGCCTTAGCAAGAAATAGCAGAAAATAATAACCAAATAATTGAAACAGTGATGGTGTGTACTTGTACTTGCTATCAGAGATGAATGATTATCATAAAGCAAGGAAAAACTGTAGTAAATCAACACTAGTAAAATAAAACTATATTATACTTTAAAAATTAAAAATGTCAGCTATAATTCTATGATTCTGTGATCTTAAACTCAAAATAAAGAGGCCAAAAGAGTAGAGAAAAAGAAAAGGTTAAGTCCTCTGCATCCCAAAAATGGATCAAGCCACTAAACTTTTTCTGAGCAATCGCTTGACCATGTGTTGCACAAATACATTTCTCCCCTTCGTTATTATTCCTCTATATACATATACTATTAAAGTGCAATTTATCTTAAGAAGAAAATGCCCATAAATTGGTAGAGACCCCTGAGATAAAAACAACTATATCAATTTAATAGGAAATGCTCATCAGAGCTTGGACAAATCATGTTACAGAGGATATACTAGGAGAATGCACTGAAACATCAAAGCTAAATCAGCTGCAGAAATATAAAAGATGATAGCTTTAGTAAATGAATGCTAGTAATTATATTTCCATTACTTTGTCTTCTCGGGATAAGATTTAACTTATTCAGAGTCTAAACCATTCTGATTTCTAGAGCTTAGGCAGAGGAACTATTCAGAAGAAACCCTGAAGGAAAGAAAAAGCATATGTTCTTGTACTGGATCATATCTGAAAAGAAAGGTACGTTCTGAGCTTCGGGGGCCTCTGGTGTTCAGCTTTTAAACCCAGATTTTCAGGGATTCTAGAGTAAACCTAATACTGAGTTGCATAGCTGCCTCAACTTGGAAAGTGAGGGAAGATATGAAGATGCTTATTTCTTTACAGGAAATAAATGGAGCTCTGAAGTATCAGAAAATTAATAGACGTAACAATAATAAACATCCTGAATAGCAGCGTTAGTTAGAAATTGTGTGGCTTTGAGAAATGAGTTTATTTTTATCTAGAGTAGGAAGAATATGAAGGAAAAACTTACATGTCTAGTTAACACAATTGTCTCCCATAGGTTTTCATTTGGTTGATCATTTGTTTCTTTGTGGTCATTGCCGAGAGTATTTAAACTTAAATGTGAAACAAACAAACAAAAGATATCCTTTTCCATGCCACTTTTGGTACTGCCTGTAGCTGTATGAAAAATTCAGTTGGGCAAGTAGAATTTTATACATATTTTCCAAAGATATTGTTAACATTACAGGTTATACTTGATAGAGAATCATTCCCTGAATTAGTACAATGTCATAAGTGCTCCCAAATGGAAAGTTTTATTGCCTTCCTTCCTTTAGAATGTCACGGTTGTAATTAAGGTCGGCAGTAGGTGAAACTTCATAGATTTCTGTAGATCTATAAGCTCTGCCTTAACAGTTCAATTTACAGCAATTCCTAGGATTTCTTTCATATTTCATGTAGTACTTCATAAATCTTTGACTGACTAAATGATGCATGGAAAAGTTAACCAAAGCAGTAATAGCAGATAGAGTTCTGACTAAAACAAATAATTGCAGAACCTGATTTTGCTTAAAACCCATCAGTTACACTGAATCCTCCTCCTCACAGTATTTAAGAATAAAACGTCTTTTAGAATTTGAAATGTTTTGGTTTTATCCTTACGTCTTGCTTTTAACTTGTCCAGTCCTTGGGTATAGCTGAAACAGAAAATGCAGTGTACGGGATGGAGATTTAACAAGAGAGAAAAGCATGACCTATGCTGATGTCATGCTTTCTGTCATCCTTTGTATGAGTGTCCCCTTTTGCCAGGTTTTCTGAACAAAGCTCTTTAATGATAACTTGCATCTTAAACCAAACTGGGCTTGAACTTGGATGTATTTCAAAATAAGTTTAATACATCTCAGCAAATGCTACTTGCTGAACATAGTTGTTTTCGTATGTGCTTTAGAATTTCTGAAGACGTAAATTCATTTAGATGTAATCCTTACCAGTCTTTGAAGAGAGTGTTCATTATATCTGGCAATAATTGTTCTGCAGAAAACTGGGAAAACAGCCTGGGTCTCTTGAATGGTTTATGATTCAATCCCACTTCATGAGCAAGCTTTGCCAACTGTTTTGTTTCTGCCATGAAAGCTTTATATATATGGGGGTGTGTTTATACACACACACATATATATTAAATATATCTATATGGGGTTGTTTGTGAAAGTATACATACACAAAAATATATGTAAGTATATGCAGTATGTCTTTACTGATCATTCTGAAAGCTTCACACTGTTGAATTAGATAAGCTTGAATAGTAACTTATTGGGACACTAGTAATTCAGGATATTCCTTTTGAACAGGCAAAGGAGCTTTATTAAGAAAAGGAGATAAAAATGTAGTGCCATAGATTTCAAAAATGTTGGTCTGTGCTTCAAAGAAAAATACACTTATCTAGCTAGTACAAGATGAGACTGACCTGATAATGACAAGCATGACAACAAATCATCACGTTGCTTGCTGTAGCTCAAGTCAGTCTAGTCTTCCTTCTGCAGTGATTTTTCTATACTACTGCAATGCAAATGTACATCTGATAGTGTTACATATTACATTCTGGAACAAATAAAATCTGCCAGCAATTATTCCAGCATCTACAAGAAATTGTGCAAATCTGCCAGCAATTATTCCAGTGTCTACAGGAAATTGTCAGTTTCTGAAAGGGTGTTCTATAATGTTATGTCTTACCTAATATTTTTAATTGAGTATGCTTGTGGTTATTACATGTGGTAATTCAGAAGCTTACATTATTGGATCATAGTAGTAAGAATGAGCCAAATTCTGTCACTTTTATGCACACTAAATAGAAAATAACTTGGTTTTAATGGTATAATGGGTTTTCTGTGAGGGGTTTTTGGTTGTCTTTGGTAATAGGGAAAGGGCTATGGAGATAGTCCTTTAAGAAGCTACCTGAAAAGCTCCCCCTTTGTCTTTGTCAGACCCACCTCCGACCAGGGCCAAGCCAATCAGCACCCCTGCGAATTCATGGATTTAAGGGGGGTGCAGGGCATGCTCCTTCTCTCTCTCTCTGGCACCGGCCCAATCAGCGCGGCCCCAGGTGCGGGTGGCGCGACCCCGGCCCTGCCTGACCCCAACTTAAGCTTAAGCCCCACTGCAGCTCCAGCCGGAAAAAAGAGAGAGAGCCAGGAACTCTTCAGAACCATCAGAAGAGAGCTGCAGCAGAGAAAGGAGTGGGGCCTGAGGAGAACAACTTTTGAAGAACACCAAGGTCAGTTGAAAGAAAAAAAGGAGAGTGGAGAGGGGGAAGGAGGAGGAGGACACAGAGCTCAGGTTCCCCTTTTGCAACCCGTGGCGAGAGCCGGGTCGACTGCCTGCGGCCCATGGAGATCACCAGTGGGGCAGGGCCACATGAGCAGTGGCTGCCTCTGAAGAAGCCGTGACTGAGGGCAGTGTGTGCTGGAGCAGTTCGTGTGTGAGGGAACTGTGACCATGGACAGACCCAGATTGGACTTTTGAGGACTTTTGGGTTTATTTTGACTAGCCCCTTTTTTGGGGCATCATGGTGCTCAGTTACGCACTGGGCCTAAACCACAACAGATAATTTCCAGAGCAATGGAAGTTTCTAAGAAGTATCAGTAAAGTTGCAAAGAAATAAGTTGCAACACCAACATGGTTATGACTATTTCTGTTTCTAACAGGGATTAAAAATATTTTCATTGAAATTTTGTACGATTAATCTTAGCCAAGTGTGTGTGTCTGTGCTTTTTGATTTGTATTTAGGGTATTGAAATATAGAGCTAGATAAATGGTGTGCTACTACTATACTGTCAGAAATGCCCATATAGAATATCTGAAGATAGTCTGTGAAACTGCCATATGGCCAGGAGCTGAAACACATTAATTGCTATTCCAGAGCAATTGGGGTGTAACCTATTCCTTGCCTACTTTACTTTTCCATTTGCAAAATACAGCATTATTATTAAGCCATTTGATAGGATTTTTCTTCAGATATTTTAATTATGCTCTAAGTGGCATCTCACTTTCATAGCATGTACGTAACTCTCGGTTCCAGTAACAGAGAAAAATGCCATTTCATCTCATCTCTATGGCTACATGGTGTTATGCAACATGACTTTTGGAAAATTGTAAGAGGTGGGCTTTTTTTTTTCTTTTCAGTTTATAAAGGTAAAAAAATTCTTTTGTTCACTCTCAAGGGAAGCAAAATACTGAAACTGATAGTATCAGAAAGGCTACATGGTTCTTTGTGTGTATGATATATAATATTTCATAAGTGCTTTAACTAACTGTCAACTTGAAGTACTGAAGCTTTGCACGAAAGCTATTTGGAAAGGGATTCCTTACCCAGGCCTTGCTATACACACACCACACCTGATAACTTCTGTAGAGAAGGGGTGAACACGTGTTGTTCTGTACTGAAGCTTTGCACGAAAGCTATTTGGAAAGGGATTCCTTACCCAGGCCTTGCTATACACACACCACCCCGATAACTTCTGTAAAGAAGGGGTGAACACCTGTTGTTCTTCTGTCTTTTTTCATTTCCATTTCTTCTTTCCTAAGAAAAGGAGTTATTTAGTGTACTTCCTTCTTGCATGCTAAGGACATTAACAACCTAGAGCACTTACAATCTTATCGAATGACCTCTGTATATTTGCAAAGTTGGAATAAGCCACATAACATCACCATGGAGTTAAACTAAACTTTTAAACCTCTTGAAAAGTCATGGAGATCATAAAATGCTTACCCATTTGAATCTTTGGTTTGGTGAATGAAGTGAAAATTATGTCCATGACACTTAGAACTGATTGTCATGGATGAAAAATAAAAACAGGAGGAGAAAAATAGGAACAGCGAGACAGCTGACTGCTTAAAGTGCAGAAGTTGCTGAGCAATTCATCAGCAACTGATTTAAAAAAATATTGTATGAGTGCTTCAGAAATAGAGCTATTCTATGTAATAAGAATGATATGGATTGTGGCAATGAAGACTTTCTACTCCCTCCTTCCATCTGTGTTCTACATCCATCTGTCATACTTTATCCCTGTTTAAATTGAAAATGTTCTGGATTTGTGGCAGTGTTTATGTTTACAAATGAAACAACCAATAGGCTGAATGTGACAGAAGCTGTGAGACCTACTGATATAATCACTTGGCAATAGGACCCCTGTTAGAAGGAAGAGGTCATTTCTGTTATTTTGAGTTGCTAAATTCTGGCATCTAATGCTTATCATGTTACAGCTAAGAAAAAAATACACTTGCACTCTACTGTCCTTAGGACTCACCACTTCTGAATAACAACAGATCATCCAAAAATGGCTGGAAACAACTGCCATCTGAGTGAACAGAATGATAATACTGCCTAAAATGCAAGACTCAGGCTAATCAATAAATAGATTTATTTTTTCTCCCCTCAGATAACAAAGCCAAATGTCTAATTGTTACTGCATCTACAAGATCTGTAGTCTTTGCTGAGTCTTTAATTTGTTACAAACTGGATACGTACAGAAGGGGAAAAAATAAAATTATTGATCACACCCAGTTCAGTTGTTTTACTCAGTACTACCTTGCATATTATCAAAGAGGTCAGATAAAAACAATGGTTTTAGTTCTCTGAGAGGGGCTCTTTTCCCCACATACTTACAGATTTTTTACTAAATTTTTACACAAATATTTATTTTAGATTTTAAAATGCTATTCCACAGTATAATGTTAATTCGTCCAGTGAACTGTATGACAGCACTTCCTAGATGAGAATTGCTCTTCTTGCCTAGAGAGATACGTATTTAATATAAGCAGTAATTTACATATATACTTACTGAATTATGACTCATGAACAGGTTGGAAATGTAAATAAATTAGGAAATTTTAAAAGAGCTCTGAAGTATACTTCCTGTATGATTATATCAGTAGAGCAGCAGAGGGCAACAGAGTTAATACATGAATCTGCACTCTGGAATGGCAGCTTTTTTCTTTTTTTAATTTAAGTTCTGGTTTCTAGATTCTGACCTCTCTACTAGAAAGACTGTAGCCTGATACTATTAGACATGAGAAGTTTTCTCATGCAACTTAGCCAGCATTTTTCACCATGGGAAAAGAAAGAAGCCACTTGGCTATTTTGAAAGATTCAATGGAAATCTTCCCCCTTCATTCATTGCTGTTCTTTTCCGTGTGTCAGTAAAAGTGTTTCACATGTGGACTGAGAACTGATGTGATTTTGGAAAAAAAGGAGAAGAAATGGAGGGAGGTAATTCCAGTGGGTCACTTTCTTGATTTTCAATGTCTAACCATTCAAAATAGCTATACTGTCATATGGAAAAAGATGTGCTGCAGGACCATGTATGAACTGGTAGATCATTGGGTAGATGGATAGCAAGGGATGCTAAACCTGGCATGGCTTCTAAAGTAACACACATAAGACTGTGTCCTCATTTCTGTCGTTGTGGTAGAGATTATTTTTTTCTTGATAACTGTGGTAGTATGAACTCTGGCAATGTCCCACAAAGCAGAAGTTAAAATATTGAACAGGCAGAGAAAAGACCAGCTAATGCTAGTGCTGTGAAACCAATAAGAGACTGCATCAAAACCTGACCTGCAGCATCACTGCACCTTACGTGAGGAAGCAATTCCTCCAAAAAAATAGCTACTTCCCTGCTCATCCTGTTGTCAGATGACAGAAGAAGATAGTATGAACATTTAGAAAAAAATCAACTGGAAAAGAGACTGTAACTTCAGGAAAAAGCTAAATACTTGTAATCTATATATTTAGGAACAAATTCAATTGCTCCTGTTCACTGGCATGATGAAGCTTATTTTCTGAAAAGAGCTCCACCTATAAAAAATACACAATTTTTGCATAGTATATGAAGTGTCAGCGCATTTCTTACTTCATTTGAGCAGTCATAAATTGCCATATTAATTCCAGAGCATAATCTTTATTTATTTATTTTAAAATTGTATTAATTTTATCATGACAAAATAAGCGATCTCCAGCCATGCTGTTTGTCTAATCTGAATGGTACGTGAAATTAATTTCCAGTGAAGCCTGTGTCCATGCGAAGCCCATTTATTCCCCCATAGCAATCTGCATTCAGCAGAGTGCTTCCACCATAAGTGACACCTTTTGATAAGTTAATGGCTGAGATTCACTTAGTCTGTTTTTTAAAACAAAAATCTTTAACAGCATATAAAAATTGGAAAGTTTCAGATTATTTAATTTCTTTCAATAGCTTCCCTTCAAAATCAGAGCATAAAGAGAATGTGTCTTATGAAAAGAGACAAAATGTTGAGAGATTCGGAATTTTAGATGAATGAAACTTCACTTTGTGTTTCTGAATAACAAATAGCACTGATAGTGCCAGGAGAGCTAGAAACGGTTAATCTCGTTTTTGAGCACAGGAATTGTGCAGCCTTGGGGATAGTTGTCCACCTTGGGTTCTACCATAAGAAGTAAATAGCAATCTTGGGGATAAATCTGTACCCTATATTCCATTAAAAACTGACTGCCAGAGGTGGTTGGTATAGGGATCATCTCTGTAATTAAAGTGCTGATGATTGCTGGAGTTGGACTAATAAAAAGTACTTCATCAGTTATTCAGTAGCTTTCACTTGTTCTTCCAGTATCTGTTTTGTAACCACAACCATAATTCCACTGCTATATGTTTTATTTTTCTTCTACAAAATTCTAGTTATTGCAGTACTTTATTCTGGTCTTTCTCCCACCTCTCTCATTCATTTCTTCCTTAGTTTATTTTGTTCTACTTGCATGCATCTTAGTAATTTTTATGCCTCTGAAAATGTTCTACTTTCCAAGCTGATCTGTAAAAAAGCATCTCTAAGATGCACACCAATTAATATGGATGGTTTTGGTGACTACAGCTTAAATTTAAAATAGCATGAAGATTTTAACCATTTTCTGTTCTGTGTAAGAACCATTTGGTTTTGGAATACCTCAGCTTGAGCTTCAGTAGCATGTAGGATTGGTCTTTTAATAACTTAGTGTAGGAGAACTACAGTACCCCAACCGTCTGCTTCATGCTGAACTCGGTGAAGCAGCCAATTTTGTCTTCCAGAACGTGGCTGCTGCACATGCTGGGTGCTGATTGCAAGTATTATCTTAAGAGAGTAACTTCTTAATATTTAAGAAAATCACTCTTCTTTTACAGGCACTCCTTTGTGCTTTTATACTCCTGCTGGCTTCATTGCACCAGGAGGTAACTGACAAATAGCATCATTCAGTTCCATGGCTGCCTTTGCGGCTGCATTCTGTTTATCAGGCAAATTGGGAGAAAGAAGAGGACTATGAAAAATCAACAACCTGCAGCTTCTCAAGAAAAAAAAAGTTTAGAGCAAAGAATGTAACTTGGCAACAAAATGAAAACTTGTACTATAGTGCAACCAGAGTGGTTTGTCTGTGTAACAGAATGGGAGCAGTGTTTGAGAAGGACCTGAAACAAAGATTTGGACACCCTAATGTCCTGCTTTACAGAGAACTCATTAAAAATCGAATGCAGATATGACCCCTGAAAGAGTGAGTGTAACTAGAGTATCTGCTATCAGGCATTTTTCGTTACCTTTTGTACTAGTAGACGTGATGTGGGAGTTCAATAATGAGTGTGCTAAACCACCAGTATTAGAGGCCTTGAAGATCCAGTGGTTTGATGTGCAAAAAACCTGAACTCACCTTACATTCCTGAGTACCTGCTGCTATGCCAAACTAAATCCTTTTTAAGCCTGATCTTCTTTCTTCACTTCTATTCCTTATAATACATTGTGGATCACCATGATCTCTGCTCTGTAACAAGAACACAGAAGAGCCATTTCACTCAACTGATATAATTGTCAGCTATTATAAATGAAACAATTGTCAACTTCCCAAGTACTTTGTTTTCTGTAGTTATGCTGTGTTCCTATCTTTGTTCTCACTAAAGACAACAAAGTATTTTTGCTCATATTCCCCTTTATTTCCAAATTAACCCTTTTGTTTGTCAAGCACAGGCCATAGTCCTCTATGCAGAAAACTGCAATTGGACTGAAACACCAAAACCATGAATCCCATTAGCTGCATGAAAGAAGCAGACAAAATATTTCCAGTGAGGTAAGGCTTGTGCAGAGACATAAGTTTTATTTGACCAATTTGCTGTAGCTGCAAAATATTTCTACTTATTTTCAGATGTATGCCTCTCTACAGCTGCTTGGACAAGGTATTAAAAAAGGGATGCAGGAAATAAAAATATATTTTGGAAAATTGAAAGTACATTTAAATAAGAAGCAGAGAAATATAAGCACATATAAATAGGAAGGAGATAAATGTTATTAAAAATAATGCTATTATAACTACTGCCTCCTCCTTTATCCCAGTATCTCCCCGGTTCCTGCATTCGTATTAAAGATGGCCATATACAGTTCTCATACACTAGTAGCACAGTCTGCTCAGAGATCAAAAAATCATGCTCTGCATTGTAGTCTGATCTTTCATGGTTTACAAAAATCTTTTTAACTGAGCTATACTTCAGCAGTTAATGCGTTCATCCTTCCCTTCACAGCGGCTGCTGCTGCTGTAACATATGGCTTGCCTGTCTGCCTTTTGCTATAGATATTTGCTTTCCAATTGCCCTGAAGATTTCAGAATAAATTCAGTACTGCATGGCAAAATACTCCTTTATCCCAACATGAAAAATCTTGCAGTTTATAGTTCATTTGTATATAGGTGTTTTACATCCTGAAGGAGCAACAAATGGTTTCAGCACAATGGAATTAAGCTATATTTGTGAGGTTTTCCATTGCTTTTATCTTACCTTCTCTATGGCTGATATATTTATAGAAATTTTCCATAGATATTTCTTCCTCTAGAAGAAAATAATTTTACCACTAAAGAATTTTACCAATACTTCTATTTGTTTCTATCACCTGATTTTTCTGAGTGTTCTGAATCTGCTGCTCAGCATTTCTATATGGCTTCAGCAGAGATGGTTTTCTTTTGCTTTTCTTCACATCTGCCAAAAGAATACTGTGCTACTCCGTGCTAATGGATTGGCAGGAGCCTATGTGTTTCTTCATTCTTAAAGGTGAGGGAAGGACAGAGCAGCAGCTGTTTATAAGCTTCATTTTTGCTTCCTATGATCTGAGGCTTCTGTCATGTTTTGGCAGCTTCAAATAAATTTTCTTCCTAAGTTTAACTCTAAATGATAAAGAAGAAAAAGCATATGGAAAATAAAGTTACTGTGGTATATGTAATCCATAACCAGAATTGGTTGGAAACAAAATTATTATTTACTTCCACTAAGCTTTAAAAGTTTATGTTTTCCTGTTCTTTTCCTTCTAGTTTTGGGTCTTTTGGTTGGTTGGTTGGTTGGTTTGTTTTTATGGTTTGTGGTTTTGGGGATTTTCTTTGTTTTGACTCCCCCAATAAAATAAATTAAACAATGAGAAAGTCCACCAAAAAAAGGGAAAAAGAGATTAAGCATAGTCACACATGTGGATTTTTTCCCGCTAAACAATACTTTATCAAGTGATAACAGACAGAAAAAAAAAATCCTTGAATTTGCAAGAATGAGAGCCACCTTCTCCCTCATTTCACAGTCACACCTCAGGCATATTCAGGCTTGCAAATTGCATATGCTGAGATTTGCAGTCCACTAGAAATAGATGTGCCAGACTGACAAGGAGGAATTCCTGTACCTTAGCAGTCATTTTGTACCTATTTGTAGTGAAAAGTTATATAATGTCAAACTGACAGTTAGAAAACATTTCTGCCTCTCTGTTTGAACATGTAAGCCCTCTCCTTTTTTTCTTTTTTCTATATAGCTGCTTAAAGAAATAAAAAGTCATCAATTTAATGCAGACCTCCACTATTGTTCTATACACAAATTGTTCTGTTACGATACGTGGTTGTGTTTCTAACACTGGAATCACAAGTTGCTCTTAGTCAGAAAGATAATCAAACTATTCTAGTGGAATAGGACGTGAAAGTGGGATTGAAGCAATGTAGAAAGCAGAAACTCTTAGGGAAGGAATGCAAAAAAAGACTACTGAGTTGATCCATTAATCTGAGTGACCCAAAATAAGGAAGGCACTTCATCTGCAGTCATCAGTAGCAAAGTAGACTCTTTTTAAAGGCACATTTCAGGTTCTGAGGAGAACTTATTCATTAGATATTTCTGTAGGCAGAGAAAAATGACTTCAGAATCAAGCAGATAGAAACAATTTCATCTACAGTTACACTTATGCTAGCAAATGAAACAGGTTAAGGAAGCACTTCTTGGCACTGGAACTGTTAAATTAATATTAAATTAACTAACGGTGAAATAACTGTTAAATTGTTAGAACAATACGTGTCATGTTTTGGACTAGTCAAACTCCCTCTCTCTCAGTTCTCAGGCATATTTTGGAAGTTGGCATTAGTTTGAGTATGTTCCCAATAGGAAATCTACATGGGATTATCCTATTCTGGGAGCTGAGAGTGTCTAGCAGCACAAATCTAGGTAATTGTAAGCCATTTCCTCTTTGTGCCAGAGAACAGTTCTGGATAAATTTAATTAAATGTGCTAGCATACCTATAGTTCACAGAGCTGGTACTAAATGGTAAAAGTGAGAAAAAACACATGAGAAAAAGACCACTATCTCTTTTTAGTTCTAGAATTGGTAAGACAAGTGGACATAAACACTCAAAGTTAGATCTTCAAGTAGTGACCAGGTTTTTCTCAAATGTAGAAGTCCTGATATTTCATAAAGTCATGGTAGTAGATGATTGCCATAGAAATACTGATAGATATTTAATTATAGCAACACAAAAAGATACTTTCAAGCCTATATTTAACCTTTCTTCAATTTTAAAGCCCAGAATATAAATGAAATATTCAGAATGACGTGTGCCATTAGTTATTCTGTGTTACAGCATTGACAAGAATCTCGATGACAAAAGTGAAATCCAATGGTTATGAGATCCTTTAATAAGTTGTCACTACAATACAAAGAAAATTAGACAAGGAAGTTAATTCTACTTCAATGAAGATTATGGAGTATATGACAACTGTCTGCTTACTGATATGTGGGATACCTCAATATCTGGCCTTATGTTCTGCATGAAGCACAAAATATATCGGTACAGATAGAGCTCTAACATTCCTGTGTTCTCTAGAATTTTTTTTAAATAGTATAACTTTGAGTACAACAAACACATTTAAAATTAATTTTAAAAGAATGTTGGGATGGCATAAAATATTCCCTAACTACAAACGTGAACTATGAAAGCAGAATAAATGATGTTTTAGCCATAGAGTCAAGCATAGTATTTTAATTTTTTTGTTAAAGTTTCTGGGACATTGTGTGAAGTCAAAGACTGAGAGAACCTGAGCATTTGTGTCATAGTTTTTCACTGAGGAACCTGTGGAGGATTTTTTTGTGTTTCCATGCAAAAATACCACGGAGTACTAGTATATGTGTAAAAGCACCTATAAAAACATCTTGTAAATTGTCTACAGCTATATATAAAATAAATAAAATTTCATTCTCCATATACTTATACTTTGTGAATTCTATGGGGTATTCTAAAGTTGATATAAAGTGTTACCTCTCAAAGCAGTGGTTCTATAAATCCTCTTCAGCACCTCTATATAAAGTAACAGATGGAAGACTATCAAGTCCTCTTGTTATAATGTAACAGTTACGTGTCAGTTATAATGTCAGTTATTAGCTGTTAGTTAGAGTTAGTGCAGGCTGGATCGGCCATCCATGGTCAGGCATACTGTACTTCTCCTCAACAGAATCCACAACTAGCACACAAGGAGGGAAGCAGCTGCAGACTCATTGCCAGTCTGATACTCTAATACCTTGTATATGTCCACTTTGGTTTTGAAGCAGTCATACAAGGCTACTGTTTTTCACTATTTTCACTTTGATCCTTAATTTCTTTGATCTGGTGGGGAGCTATTCACTGCAGAAATTTGATTCCATTTTGGAACTACTGTTGTGGATGAAGTTTCTAGCTCCATCAAACTCAAGCAGTTTGGTTCCTGCCCAAGTCATTCCACCATGTCAATATGATAAAGGCAGTAACTCAGGCTTCAGTACCCAGCTGTTTACAATTGGAGTAAAAGGTTTCCTTAGTGAACAACTACCCTGTCATTCTGCTGAGAAAAGGTAATGTACTGGGGCTGAACAGTCCTAGAATCCTGGTTTTGTTTGTACCTGGCTCCTTCACTATAGTGGTTGAGATCATAAGGAGGGAACGCATCCTGGGCTGCATCAAAAGAAGTGTGGCCAGCAGGGCAAGGGAGGTGATTCTGCCCCTCTACTCTGCTCTCGTGAGACCCCACCTGGAGCACTGCATCCAGTTCTGGGGTCCCCAATATAAGAAGGACATGGAGCTGCTGGAGTGGGTCCAGAGAAGGGCCATGAAGATGATCAGGGGCTGGAGCACCTCCCCTAAAAGGACCAGCTGAGAGAGTTGGGGCTGCTCAGCCTGGAGAAAAGAAGGCTTCGGGAAGACCTTATTGCGGCCTTCCAATTCCTGAAGAGGTCCTACAGGAAAGCTGGGGAGGGACTTTTTATAAGGGCAAGTAGTGATAGAATGAGGGGGAATGGTTTTAAAGTGGAAGTGGGTAGATTTAGACTAGATATTAGGAATAATTTTTTTACTGTGAGAGTGGTGAGACACTGGCACAGGTTGCCCAGGGAAGCTGTGGATGCCCCCTCCCTGGAGGTGTTCAAGGCCAGGTTGGACAGGGCTTTGGGCACCCTGGTCTGGTGGGAGGTGTCCCTGCCCACGGCAGGGGTTGGACTGGATGAGCTTTAAGGTCCCTTCCAACCTAAACCATTCTATGATTCTATGAAGGAGATCTCAGTTCCCTGCAACTTGGAAGAGAGGGGAACCTCAGTTACCTTCAGATGAAGTGCCTCATATTGATGCTTGTAAGTATAAGTTTTAGTATCTAAATTTACTTTTCAGGGATAAGGTAGGCATGGAAAAGCTTAGGCTTTAGTGGAAGGTCAGATGGACGTCAGTTCTGAATTGTCTTAACTGATTAAAAACAATTCACCACCATCTAGTCAGTGTTCATTTAGCAGCAGCTCTAGTATAGTCACATGTACAATAGTGGTAGTAGTAACACTGTGTTTCCAGAAAACAGATCCAACCAGGAAATAAGGAACCCTTGATAAAATTTAGGTCGGAAAATATTAAACTTAATTCAAGATATTTTAAGGTAGACTTAATAAATACTGCCATTGCAGTTTGAATTTTTCTAAGAAATGTATTTAAGTCTCT
The DNA here is from genome assembly GCF_000695765.1 of Mesitornis unicolor. Classification (NCBI taxonomy): domain Eukaryota; kingdom Metazoa; phylum Chordata; class Aves; order Mesitornithiformes; family Mesitornithidae; genus Mesitornis; species Mesitornis unicolor. The sequence goes on along the minus strand of NW_010202617.1, from coordinate 11,179 downwards.
GAAACATATTGTATGGTTGATACAAAAGCCTATCGATAGCCTATTTTGAGATGTGGCAGCTGAAGAACTTCTATGGGTTGGGTAGTTTTTACTATTAAATAATTTTGCTATTTTTGCTCTATTTGCAAGAATGAAATCAACAGTAAGTGCCAGAGGAGCTTTGTTACTATCCTGAATAGATTAGCAGTGCAGTACATAATAAATTGCTTAAATTATGCAATTACAAAAAAAGATCTACCTTTCTTGTTTGTTTTTGCATAATAACACATTATAATTAATTCCATGATAGCGTATTGTGTGTTCATGTACATCCAAAGAACATTTTTACATCCTCTGAAAAGCATGTGTCTCTGTTACATTAAAAATAAATAAATTATAGTAATGATTTTGAAAGGAAGAGAGCAGATTTTGATTGGTGACCTGGTCATGATGAAAGTAAAGCAGGAAACTAACATTTGGTGGAAAGTATTTTATGATTCAATTTGGCAGATATCTGTAGGTGGAGATCTGAACTGATGAAGTGAAAACAGAGCAGTCCTATCAATTAGTGACTGACAGGTGCAACACCTCCATGGACTGGACTATTAGGACCTTATTCTGAAATCAACAGAAAAGTTTACTTTTCTTTCAATTATTTCATTTGTTTTATTATCAATCTTTTTATTTGCTTGTTTGGGTTAAGTGCTCACCCCAAGTTTGATTGCCACATCCTGGTAAATCCAACATTTTCTTTTCTGGAACCTTCAGTGTAAATCATGTAGAATTTACTTGTGGCTGGTTGCTTTTTTGTGTGTTTTTGTTTGTTCACGGTGTGGGGGTTTTGTTCTTTAAGAAATATTTTTCTTGCACAGTTCCATTAATTTTCTTCTTTCTGGACCCCACCAGTTGGGAAGAACTTGCACTATGAAAGTAACTTTCTGATTTGATCCTTGGTGGGAATTGGGTATTGGTATGAACAAAGAGCACCAGTATCCATAATTATTTACCTTTTTTTTCTTCCTTAAATAAATCCCTGAAACCTTTTTTTAAAATATTATTTAAACAACTTATCTTGGTAATATCATATGAGTTCTACTGGACAATTGTACCTGACTTGAAAAGTGCTTGTGAATGGAATAAATGGTTAAATTTTATTAAGGAGATTACTGTGACATTTATTTGGTTTGTTCTGCAACGTAGGGTAATCATAATTACTGAGTCCATTTCTTGATAATAGTCTAACCTAGAGTTATCTTACGTATTTCTGGTTTTTACCATCAAAACACAGGGGCTGACCCGCATAATCATCTATTTCTGCTTCAGAAGCTCCCATACTTCTAATAATTGTCATATCTTTGTGTCGTTTCTACCTGTGCTGTATTATTGTGAGAAAGTAATTCAGTTTTCATACATCAATAGACCAGAATTATTTATTAGAATTATTTTTAACTTTTAATTTTTAATTGAAAAGTCAGCTGTTGTATCACATTCTTGCTTTGGCTTCTGTAATAGAAAATGAAAGCTGTAAGCAACTCTGCCACTAGGGAAACATAGATGAGTAAATCAGGCCCAGGTTTGATGGAATAAAGCTAAAATGTGTTTTCCTCCATTTTTAAAGCACACACTTGCAGTTGCTTGCTCTCAATTATGCAGCAGCAGTGACTGAGCTCAACTTCTATTTGTATTTCTGTGTTTAAAAAAAATGAGGAGAGGGAAGGAAGGAGGGAAGGGAGGAAGGAAGTCTGTGGTTAGATAGAAATGAGAGTTTTCATCAGCTGCAAATACGTCAATCTTAAGTACATGCTACTGTTATTATGCTACCCTTTGGGTCTGGATTGCAGTGCTGCCTTGAATGTAAGGAATGAATATTATTGAAGAGTATGGATTATGTGACCCTGAGGTGGTTTGCATGGATGTTGTTTCTACTAATACAATAAGTAGATTAGCGGTAAAATTCTGATTTTTTTTCCCTTTTACTTGAACTGCACATTTTTGTAACGACTCTTTTTGAATACAATTTGGCAAAATATTTTTTTCACAAAGCTCTACACCAAATGGTCTTGTCCATAATGGATATATTCTGTTCTTTGGCACTAGGAATACTGACAGCCTCCCCTGCAGATGGTCTCCTGCTCCAATATGGTCTATGATTAATTCTGCTACAAACTTTATTGAATGATACTAAGCTTAATTCATTGCAATATTGTTGCAACCTTATGGTAACTCTGTGGTGTCTTCTCACAGAATGAGGATTCTTAGGCTACTGGACTTCTGAGACTGATCCTGACTTTTGCAGGCTATCACAAGGCCCATAACCTTTGCTGGTGAATGAGTCACAAAAAGATAAAGCAGAACCTGATGTTTCTGTCTTTTCAAATAGATGGGGATGATGTGATACGCTGTTTAAAAACCTGTCAGTAGCTGACACCACTTGGAGCAAAAGTCCTGTCATCATTAACAGTACTGACACAGAATTGGTATTAGCAATACTGAGACAGGTCTGTAAGATATTCTTATTGCATGCTGAATCCAAATTAAGCACTAAACTTTTTTTAAATGGACACTTCTTGTGCTTTGAAGCAGTGCAATGACCCACATTTTATAGTGTTCTTCCGTTTTCTTACAGATACAGACTTGCTAGCTCTTCAAGAGTACTTTCTGTTTGTTTTTTTAGATCAAATGAAATTACTTGCAGACACAACCATATCTCTTCTTGTCAATTGCTCCAGGAACAGATTTTCTCTGTCCATAATTTCCATGGTTTCGTAACTATTTTAACAGAAATGTCTTTAAGTAAATATGCAGGTTTGAAAAGCAACTGAAGTTTGGATTTTAATTGTTTGTCCTTGTACGTTGAGTTCAGAAAATATTTGCCTCATATCATACAGTAAAACAATTACAGATCTGAAGTGCTTCTTAAAAACATTATTACAGCAAAGAGCTTAAGAGGCAGATAAAATACATTTGTGAAATTCTATGTAGGGTAAGGTATGAAGCTGCACTGAATCTAAGGACATAGGGTGATCAGTTGGAAAAATGGAAGAAAAACCCCTCTTAAGATGATAATTCAGTGGTATGTATACAAGTTTCCCTCACTAGCCTTAAGACAACATTAAATAAATCAAATCTCAGGAGTAATCTTTAATGCAGTTCACAGTTTTTTGGTGAAAAAGGCTTTCAGGCCTCACATAGCAGCTGATCCAATTTTATTTTTTTCTTCCCCTACACGTACTATTTTTTTAAAGCACAAATATGGATGTGATCTTAATTACTTTTACAATTAAGGCAAAACACAGATTTAGATTTCCTTTATTCCTGTGTATATACACACATACAGTAGTTGATTTTAGATGCCATGTTCTTAAGCACCTGGCTTTGAAGATTTTTGGCCTTCGGTGAACAGGGACAAGCAAGCAATTTTGCCTCTGCAGTTTTACGCAGGCAGAGGTGTATTTTTAGTCTATTTCACAATGAGTAACACACTTTCCTTTCAGCCGTTTACCGGGTGGGGACTGGAACCCATGGGTTTTCAATGAATGGACAGCGACAAACGTTCCGAGAAATCCACGGGCTTTTGCAGTACGTGTGCGGCTGCTGCCAGAGCGCTTGCTGCTGCCCCCGGCGGCTGGCCGCTCGGCGCTGATGAAGCTCCAGCTCCTCGGGAATGCTGGGAATGTTGAGTCAGGGACTAGCAACCCAGACAGCCAGGCTCGCAGCTGACTGAGGGAGACTCGCTGAGGGACAGAAAGACGAGGGACAGGAGCACACAAGCCTCCCCCGACTGAAGCAGGTTCCCTCTCTTTCTCCCCTCGTAGGTGTTCGCTTGCTCCGGCTCTCCCCGCTGCCTCCTTCCTCCGCGCAGAAGAGATGTCAGCTAAACGTGATGTTGTAAAATCCACGTGAGGACGAAAGACAGATGCAATGATTTGAAAGGTGAGAAGCTTAAACGAGAATATGGCTGTAATACATTACTGTAAATTTATTGTGATTAAGGAAATTGCTAGATATTGCTTTCTGCAACTGTGTGGTAGCTGAAACTGGAAATGAATTTGCAGAACAGGCTTTAATATAGCTTTAGAAATACATTGTAATTAATGGGACCAAGTGCACATCTTATCCTGGTAACAGAATGCCTCTCCCTACAGAATCATCAACCAGAAACCTCTCTTGCAATTTCTATTAAAAGCAGCTGTAGGAGTCTCATTTTTTGTGCTCAGTGCTTAAAAATATTGTTGTTGTTGTTGAAGTTTTCTAGAATAGAACTGATGAGCTTTGGAAATTCCTAGCTTTATACCTAAATACTGGATAATGTTTGGTGTTTTAAAAATCATGTCAGAAAAAAGGTGAGAGATTTCTGTTCCCTTCTAGTGGCTGGCAAATGGAGACTAGAAACTAACAGGATATTATTTTGCAGTTACATTAATGAATACTTACTGGCGTCACTCATTTATGATGCTGTGTGATATTTTTTAAAATTATTTTTAAAAGATCATTTTAGGTTGGACAAGAGTGATGCATATCATAAAAATGCATGCATATATTCATCAAGGATACACATCTATTTTGCTGAGAGCACTAGGGTAGTAATGTGATGGAGAAGGAATATATAGATTTTTGTATTAGTGTGTGATTGATTTCTAGGCGGCTACCTGCTAAGCCTTGTGATGGATGGACGGGAATCTACTCCCTTAGCGGCGAACTGCTATTTCCCTTTTGACGGACACATCAACCGACCACTTGCATTAGCAGATACAAACTCGTTGCATACAAGCACGGCCAATAAGTGCAGTCAAGAGGAGGGCAAATCCTTCTTGGCAGGGTTAGCTTTCTGGTTGGCTTTTAAAATCAGTGGTTTCACTTAATTATTTGTTTGTTGGGGATTTTATTTCCTATCCCCGTGTCCCCATCCTCCGTGTGCATGTCCAGGGCGGCCACCTCGCACGCAGCCCCTTCCAGGCAGCTCCACCAAGAGCAGGCCCTTCTCCGGCTCCCCCCGCCCTCTTCGAAGGGCGGGGAAGGGGGGAAGGTTCTCCCCTCCATCGAGCCTCTTCTCCGCTGGCACTTCACTTCCCTGTGGTGAAGTCGAGGACGGAAAACGGTCCGTCCGAGTCATGCCTGCCCCCACCCCCGCCAGTCTCCTCGCCACTCCGTTTTGAGGGAAGATGCTGTGGAGATCCGTTATCGTCTTCCTCCCACCTCAGGAAATCGCAGCGCTCACAGCGTTGATTCAGCTGCTCTTCCCAGGGCGCGGGGAGAGACCTCCTGCAGTCGGTCGTTTTCCAGTCCCAGGGGCTGGGGGTGCTCGGGACCCTCCTCTCAGCCTCACTTGTCCGGGAGGAGTAAGGAAGCCCGACCACTTGGCGCTGACGGCTGTGTCAAAGCAGAGCGTCTATCCCCGCGTCTCTGCAGGGCCCCCTAAACCAATCCCTCTGCCAGGGGAATTTCCTTGAATTCTCTTAGTAGAAAAGACCGTCCTCCTGCACCCCAGCTGCCACTGCTCGGCACCCTCTACCTCGGTGCGAGCTGACCCTCACAGCCGTACCAGCCGGCCGCCCAGAGGAGGCAGGCGGTCAGGCTCGGTGTTCTTCGGCACTCGCTGCGGGCGGGGAGACGGTGCTGCCTCCCCTCCCATCCACCTCCCCTCCCCTCGGGAGCGCCCCAGCGCGCTTACCTGCGAGAGGGCGGAGGCCGGCGCGTGCCCGCTGCCGCCGGTGGAGGCTGACGGCCGCTGTCCTGGTCGCCACAGGAGCCCTCTCGGGCGCTCTGGGGATGAGGTTTCCTCAGTGCCCCGCCATCGCTTCGTGGGGTTACGTGGTTTGCTGTCTTGCTTTGCTGCCAGTATTGGCCAGTACTTTCCTTACCTGTTCTGTGGAAGGGCGAAGGCTCTTGTAGCCCCTAAGCTTTCACGGTCTGATCTGCTTGAGCAGTGTGTTTCCTGATTTCTTCCTTTTTCTGGATATGAAGAGGAAAAGGTCGCTTTTTAGGGTCTATTTTTTCATGCAAGAATTGTGTTACGGTAAGTTTCTCCAGTACTCTTAGGGAGTATGTTTCTGTGAGAAAAGCTTTGTTATAGTTTCTTGGTGACATTCTAGGTCTTGGCTTCTTGGGTGACTGGGTTAAGGGGTGTGTGTGGAAATAACTCCACGTATCTTCAGTGCTTTAAAAGAAACATTTCCATTACTGTTATTTTTGTTTAAAAGCTCCGTGTAAAACAGTTTTCAAAGGCATCAAGGTGAGTTAGTAATTTCACTTTTCCTGGGAATGGGAGGGAGGAGGGGGGCAGAATGGACACACTGACTTTCTCTTCTGTGAGTGAAGGGAACATAATTTCTTCTTCCAAAGGATTGATGAGATAAGGGTATTCCCTGAGATTTGTGGCTTCATAGCTGAGGTTGAAATTAGATGTTTAAACTATGGAGAAACTTTATCACTCACAAGTGGACCCAGGAGGTGGGGTAGATCTACCAGTTAAGAACTGAGAGATTTCTTTATTGTTTGTTTTTTTTTTGTTTTTTTTTTTTTTTTGGGGGGGGGTGTGGGTTTGTAGTGCATTTGTACTATGTCTTCAAATGGACACTTTATTTTATCACCACTAATATTTAAAATGTATGCGGAAGGAGAGAATGTTTTGCTACTGAAAGAGAAAGTATGTGGACTGTCCTCCTTGTCATTCTCTTCAAATGCCTTTTGGTTACTTGAGAGAATAGAAGGTAAAAATACTGACTCCAGGAAACAGTTAAATAAATTTGAAGGGCAGTGCTGAGGACTGAAAGGTTTTTACTGTGTTGAAGAAAGCGTGTTCAGACAGTTTTGGAGGAGACTTGGCTGCCATTATCTTTAGATAGCTCCTATTTTAATCCTGCTCTGTTGATGGGGTACCTAGGCTGATATGCAGTCTTCCTGAATGTAAAATATGATATTGTCTTATTTGCCTTCCTCACTCTAGCACTGAGATCATGTGCTTTGTCTTCCTAATTGTGTGAGGTCTTTTTCTTCCTATACCATGAAGATGGGTTTATGAGTAGAAAGTGTCTTCTGTCTTTGAACTAAGATGCATCCTTTTTTTCCAGCAGGTAGAGGATTTGGTTAGTGAAATGATTTCCCTCGTTCCCAAACATGAAGGAGAAAGTTGGCGTGCAGGTTTTTTTCTTTCTCATCCTACTGTGCAAAATGGAGTTCCTTGCCTTAGGAACTGTGTCTCTCTGGTCTTCATGAGCACTGACTTCCTTCTTATCTTCTGTTAGTGTTTGAATGCATTATTATACTTATGATACTCTCTCTTGTGGTTAAGCAGCATTTGGAGGAGACCCATAACCTCTCGTATTCTGTGGATGGTTCTCCAACTCCACCAACCTGCTGGTAGTCAAATTCTGGGTTAAATTCTGATATATGGTAGTGTAAGATATGCTAGTGCCAGCTGCTGCTGCTTTTCTTGCCTGCTCTGAAGGCTGTAGAAAGGTGGCAAGAGAAGGGGTGGCCTGTATTTTTAGTAGCCAAATACCAAGTGAACACATTCAGCCATCTTAGAATGTCAAATATAGCTGATATTTAGACAATTAGCTGTTCAGCATGCATGTTTCTGTAAAAAAATGCTCAAGGTGATTTTATTGCTTTTGAAAGATGATTCTTGCAGATCTTTGAAGGATGACTAACAGAAAGAGTGGGTGGTTCACCCCTCAAAGAGGGTGAGGCAGCCAGCCTGTGTATAACTTCCAAAGACAACATATGTTCTCCCACCTGTATCTCTTATGGTGTTTACTGTATTTTTATCCACTATGATGCATTTGTTATTTTCTCAGTTTGAATTTCTAAGGTGCCTGGGATACATATATATATATATATGGAGATGGTTAGTCAGATCCAGTTAGGAAACATTATTGTGATACTGACATTTTTTTTTGTAATGCAACTGCTTTGTGTGATTATATTTGTTTTAATTCAGTTTTAGGATTGCTTTAAAATATTTTTGTGATGCAACTCTTAGTTTTTGAGTAATCTTATGTGTACTTAGCAATGATGAATTTTGCTCAACTTATTTATTTTGTAAAATTAATACTAGCTTATATTTTCTACCAAGTCCTGGCAAAAGGGTAAGAGTTACTTTAAAGCAAAATGACATGATAAATTCTTTTTGGTGACCATAATTGATCAAGAGAAAGTTCAGAAACAAAATTCTTTAACTGAACTGTGCTTTTTCTTCTGCATGATACTTAAAAAGTGCAAAGGCAGATCAGCAGAAACATCAGTTAAATCCTTCTCTGAAGCACTTGATTTTTAATTTGTCAACTTTTTATGTAATGCTTTTTATGAAGATGCAATCTTTTTGAAATAAAGTGAGATAGATTTAGGTTGGTTTGTTACTGCTTGTATGGAAGATGTGACAAAAAAAAGAGAAATCCTTATTTCCTTGGAGAATGTTTGTGATTAGCTCTGTAATATCTCAGTTAGGGACAGCCTAGGCTGCAGTGATCACATCATCATGGAGTCTGGGATACTGATGAGCATGCTGAAGGTTAGTTCCAAGACAGAGGTTTTAGACTTTAGGAAAGCAAACTTTAGCTTGCTTAGGGCTCAGTTGGAAGGGATTCCTTGGGAAGCTTACATGGAGCGTAAAGGAGCTAGTGAGAGCTGGGAGCCAGTCACAAGTGGGGTCCCTCAAGGATCAATATTGGGCCCTACACTATTTAGTATCTTCATTGACGATCTGGGTGTTGGTATCAGGAGCTCCCTGATGAAGTTTACTGATGACACCAAAATGAGTGGGGTAGTTGACACTCCAGAAGGGATAGTCACACTCCGGGAAGACTTGGACAGACTGGACGAGTGGGCTAGCAGGAGCTGTATGAAGTTCAAGGAGGACAAATGTAAGGTCTTGCATCTGGGAATACATAATCTTAAGGACTCAGCTGAAACATTTCCCCTTGTCCTGTCATTGGCTGTCACAGAGAAGAGCCTGGCTCCTTCCTCCTGACACTCGCCCTTTCCAAATTTATAAACATGAATGAGGTCACCCCTCAGTCTCCTCTGCTCCAAGCTAAAGAGCCCCAGCTCCCTCAGCCGCTCCTCGTAAGGGAGATGCTCCACTCCCTCCATCATCTTTGTGGCTCTGTGCTGGACTCTTTCAAGCAATTCCCTGTCCTTCTTGAACTGAGAGGATGATCCTTGTGGTCCCTTCCAACCTGATATTCTATGATTCTATGTCTGTTTATGTTATCCAAGTTTATAAGCATAGATATCCAATTTTTTTTTTTATAAGAAAAGGTAAATGTTTTTGATGAATTGACAGTGGTAGTGTAGTATTTAAGTTGTGTTGTTACTTTCTTGGCTGTTGATCCCAGGGAGTTCTTATGATTCTTTTAGAGATAGTAGCTTTTGAAATGCCCAGCTTTGAAGTATCTTAAAGAACCAGATTTTGTTTTGGAGTAGTTATACCAATTAGGAACACCAACCTCATCTCCTTTCAGACAGACTGTCAGGTGCTGCACTCTGACAAAGGAGAGAACAGTAGCAAATATTTTTAGCACTTCTTTGGATAAGGCTCTATTACTGTCACACTGGTTTTGCTCACAGAAACCTGGAATTCTCTGATAATATCTCAAAGTCTGGACTGCGAATTGGACAGTTTACATGTTCAGAAAGTTGTGTATCACTCTGATCTGTTGAATTTGTAATGAGAACAATGAGGGAGAACTGTAATGTCAGAATTTCTGTTCTTTTAGGATGGCAGATGGAATGTTTCTCAGAATTTGAGGTATACCTCAGAGTTTCAAGTTGTGTTTGGATGTGTGGGAGCCTTTGACATTTTGAATGTTTAGCAAAGCCTAAGCTTTTCTGATAAGTTTAAGATTATTTTTTTAAAAGGGGATATCAGCTTTCTAGACTATTTTAGGAACTCACTCTTACAGACTGGCATTCAGTGGAAATGCTTCAGACCAGCCGACACGTAGCTTCTTCAATGACCAATGCACTTTTTGTTTATTTAGAGTATCCCACTTTCAACAAATACTGTCCTTTTTAAGCTTCTCACTGCTTGTCATGCTTATTATCCTATCCCTCTAACTGAAGTCATAGAATCATAGAATGTGTTGGGTTGGAAGGGACCTTTAAAGGTCATCTTGTCCAACCCCTCTGCAGTAAGCAGGGACATCTTTAACTAGATCAGATTGCTCAAAGCCCCATCAAGCCTGACCTTGAATATCTCCAGGGATGGGGCCTCCATCACTTCACTGAGCAACCTGTCCTAGTGCCTCACCACCTTCATAGTAAAGAACCTCTCCCTAAAGTCTAATCTAAATCTACCCTGCTCTAGTTTAAAAACACTGCCCCTTGTCCTGTTGCTACATGCCCTTATAAAGAGTCCCTCTCTAGCTTTCTTGTAGGCCCACTTCAGGTACTAGAAGTCTGCTATAAAGTCTTCCTGGAGCCTTCTTTTCTCCAGGATGAACAACCCCAACTCCCTCAGACAGTCACCATAGGAGAGGTGCTCCATCCCTCTGATCATTTTTGTGGCCCTTCTCTGGACCTCCTCCAACAGTTCCAGGTCCTCCTTACGTTGTGGGCTCCAGAGTTGGATGCGGTACTCCAGGTGTGGCCTCACCAGAGCAGAGAGGCAGAGTCACCTCCCTAGATTTGCTGGCCACGCTTCTTTTGATGTAGCTCAGGATGCGGTTGGCCTTCTGGGCTGTGAGCATACATTGTTGGGTTATGTCCAGCTTTTCATCCACCGGTATCCCCAAGCCCTTTTCCACAGGACTGCTCTATATTGCATCATCCCCCAGTCCGTACTAATAATGAAGATTGCCTCTATGCAGGTGCAGGACCTTGCACTTGGCCTTGTTGAACTGCATTAGATTCACATGGGCCCACTTCTCCAGCTTGTCCAGGTCCCTCTAGATGACACCCTGTCCCTCTGGCATGTTGACTGCACCAGTTAGCTTGGTGTCATCTGCAAATTTGCTGAGGATGCCCTTGATCCCACTGTCGATATCATTGATGAAGATATTAAACAGTACTGGTCCCAGTATGGACCCCTGAGGAACACCACTTGTCACCCATCTTCATCTGGACATTGAACCATGAAGAACCATTGAATCCAGAGGACTAACTGTCCTCTGGATGTGACCATCCAACCAATTCTACCCATCAAATCCCTACTTCTCTAACTTGAACAGAAGGATGTTGTGGGGCACCGTGTCAAAGG
>NW_010202616.1:0-208 GCF_000695765.1 Mesitornis unicolor | reverse complement strand
TTCCCCTCCCGCTTGCCAGCCATGGAAAAGACACTAGAGGACATCCAAACCAACATCAAAACTGACAAGCCTGACATGAAAACCCAGTTGGACGAGCTGAATGATAAGCTGTTCCCAAGAGAGAGAGAAAGTGGATCTCTGAATGGATCCAAGTTTCAGCAATTAGAACAGACACTATCCCAGAAGATCAGCTCAAGGCAGGGAGTAC
>NW_010202615.1:26197-38718 GCF_000695765.1 Mesitornis unicolor | reverse complement strand
GGTGGAAGCCAGGCCCAGGGGTGTTACCGGGGGTCGGGGGGCGCATCGCCCCCAGCCCTGCAGCGCGCCCCTTCCCAGAGGCGATGGCGCCTTTATCTCGAGTGTGCGAAGCGCTTTCACTCAGCGGTAGCCCCAGTGCTCCGGCCTCACTGTAGCGACTGTCCTCCCCACACCTACTTCTGCAGGAAAAATGCCTGTATTTAGAGAATTTTAGCTTGCATGTGCTACTGAAGAGCAGCACGAGTAAGAATGACGAATTTTATAGGTAGAAAGACCCAAAAAACACTTGAAAGAGGAGAAAGGCGAAGCGTGTGTGTTCTGCAGTTGACAGGAGAGGAGGTGTGAAGGTGTTTGCAAAAGGTGGGGAAAAGGGCGGCTGCCTTCAGACTGGGAATAACTGTGGTTTTCAAGGAAATATTAATAAATAGTTCTCAGAATCCACATGCTTTCGTGGTGAGGCAAAGCGTAACCTGAACCATCGTGCGGCAGCTTAGCATTAGAAAGAATGGTACAGCTAGCTGTACTTCAGGGAAAATTAGAAGAATTGGATTTTAATTATATGGTAGGAAATGGCTGAGGTGTGAGCTTTAATGCCTCTCTTCCTGCCTTTGTTGGTTGTTTTTTTTCTTAATCATTTATGGGGCTTGGTTTTGTGTTTAATCGAACAGATAGCGGCTGAGGCCGCACGCTGATCTGGAGCAGCAACCAGATTGCTGGGTTTGCTCTCAGAGCAAATGGCTTGCTTCAGCATTAGAAATACCTCAGGCAACCTGGACTTCGTTGAGGTATTTCATTTAAATACTTAATTCAGTTCAGAAATGTTTATTTTAAGACATTGCAGCCACGTCTGATGAAGACTCATTATTCACTTGTGAGTTTAAAAAAATACCAACTTGCCGAAGAACGGTGTTGGCTGTGGAAAAAACCGAAACTCTGGTGCTTATTTCATCATTTAAATGCATAACAGATGTGCGTTTTTGAAAAGTAGACTGAGTATTTAGATTCAGAAAAAACATACATGTTATTTTTCCCATGTTCCCATTCCCCTTTCAGTCCAAGTGTTTCTGATTCTTGTATTTATTCTCTTTCTCGCTAGGATTCCAGTGGATGCCCCTTCTACTTGTGTCTTGGTGGAAAACTTGCTTGTCTTTAATGGATACTGCTGCTGCTGGTTGATCTCTGGAGACTTTACAGCTCCTTACCTTTGAGAGGAGATAGCCGCTTGTCCCCTCGCAAGGTCCTGGTGGTAGTAGCTTTTTATCTGTAACCATCTGCGTGGGGAAAAAGAAGATGCCTCTACCTTTTGGGTTGAAATTGAAACGAACCCGACGTTACACAGTATCCAGCAAAAGCTGCTTGGTGGCTCGTATCCAGCTGCTCAACAATGAATTTGTGGAGTTCACGCTGTCGGTGGAAAGCACGGGCCAGGAAAGTCTGGAGGCAGTGGCTCAAAGGCTTGAACTGCGGGAGGTAAGCGAACAGTCGAGCGCGAAGGCGTGATTTTTGTCTCTGGTGCAAGGTGACCCCTGTGGTGACTCCTCACCATTTGGGGCAATCAGTTTATTTACTGGAGCAGCTATCCCGTGTTCCCCTTGTTTCTTCACATTCTGGTCTTGACGGGGAATCGAATACGTCCAAATCAGTTGCAAAACTTACGTTGCAGAGCTAGGGAATGCCCAAAGGGGGACATGTGAGAAGTGGCAGTGAATGGAAGCTTAGAGCGATAAAGCGACTGTTTCTAAACCTGACAATGCTGAAAATGTTGTTTGGAAAAAACAAAGCAACAAAAAATCTCTGCCTCAGCAATGTGGTTAAGAATTGCTGTAAGACGAGACAACTTTCAGCTTAGGGTATGAAATGGAGTGTTATTAACGTGTGTGTGGTTCTTTCTGATGGATTAGTGCTGCGAAAAGAACCTAAAGCACAAAATGTGATAAGTGTACCAGTGACCAACTATTTGTATTGCTTGTCCAAATACCGCAACCGTGTTTGCAGACGCTGTCTTGGAGCAAGCACATAGTGATTTAGATTGAGTGCTGGCCTCATGAGGAAACATGTTTTGCACTGATTGAGTCTGTACCTATCTGTCTAACCTGCCTTTTCCCTCAAAAATTCCTTACTTGGTATTTTGAAGGATCCTTTTGCAACTGAAATTTGCTCTTCTCCCAGACATTTAGTGATTATTCATACATCTCCTGTATTACTTCTGAAATGCTGAGCTGCGAAATGTTGTTTATAGAAATCTCCATAGATTACCAGCATGGCATTGTTTTATGGTTTTGTTGAACACAAGTGGATTTGATTGCAGTAGTTGAATGCTGGTGAATCTGTGTAAACTGACATTTCCCACTAGAGTCTCAAAAGGTTTGGTTCATTTTGTAGTCATTAAACTGCCAGCACATGCACTTTTAGGGGACAGGAGAGAGGAAATTTGTAATAAAAATGTAGTGTTCTGACACTGTTCTGAAAAAGATGCTCTTGCTCTGTTATGTGGTCTGCCAGATAGTGGTGTTCTGAGTATGGGATTCAGATACAGGATGGAAACCCTAGACTTAGGTAACCAGAATAAGAGTAATTGTCAAAATACTTTTTGTCTAATAACTGTAATAACTATTATTTTTTGAAATGTTGTATTTTCAAGCAATGGCAACTGCTTATAACTTTGCTCAGCTATTGAGCAAATGAATTTAGGACTCAAATCTGCAAACATTTATTACTGTAGGAAATGCTATATAAAGTCAGTTGTTTTCGAAAGTACTTTTTTGTTGTTGTTGGGAGAACAATAAATAAATGAAATAGATGAGAATCCGTTAATCTCTAAGTGTTTGCTGTGGTTGTTTTCAATCCCAATATGCATTCTTGTGGATTCTCCAAGTATTTTTATTTTAGTACATTGGAAATGTACCATTGGAAAGATGCAATTCTGTGCAACAGAATGACTGCCTTTTTTCTGTCTCACCCCTTCTAGCAAAGGGAGTAGTGTCTAAGCACACTCATAGCCTTCGTGTTAACGTAGAGCACATCAGATATCATCTATTTAGAGTTCAGTTGTTGTTGTGTGAATGGAGTTTGTTGGTTTTACGTATCCACTTTCTGATGGCACTGCTAAGTCAAGGTAAAGAGTTTTCACTATTGGCAAGACAGAAAGGCTTTGTCTTCCCGAATGGTGACTGCTGACGTTTATTGAACCAGTCACACAGCGTTGGAGATGCAGGGTTTTTCAGCTCTTCTTCATTATCTTTCTCTGGAGGGACTCCTTAAAATCTTTAAAAAAAAAAAAAAAAAAAAAAGAGGGAGAAAGATGGCAATTCTCTCAATTAGGAGTCATATATCAGACTAAGGGAGTTGACAGTACACTATTGAACCCTGGGCAGATTCCTTCAGTCATGCATTCTTGCATGGATTATTTTGGCAGGAAAATGTGTTGCAATAAAAGGGAATGGAAAGCAGGAGTATAAATTACTTTCCAGAGCTTGCCTTCAAAAAATGTTATTCTGCCTCTAAATAGTCAGATTTGCCAAGCAGATACTGGATCATTCCTGACTGCTTTGCTTGGTAGAAAGTTTCCAGAAAGAAAGTGCTCAGTGCTCAGCACTTTGCTTAAATCTGCAAAAAACCAGCCCTTGGTACCATAAAATACCAAGTACTTTCTGTATGGTGTTGTGTAGTTAATGCACTAAGCACCCTTAAGGCATGAGTGTGAATTCAAAGAGTTAAAATATTACTGTTCATTTGAATACTGAGACTTGACGCAGTTATGAAAACGGAGGGTTCAGTTCCAGATTACTGTACGTGGGCTATGCAGTTATGAGACGTGGGTCCCATGCACCTTCAAAACAGTTCATGGCAGGAGGTACGAGGGCAGTCTCTGCCTTTTTACACATTGAATGGGAAAGTTGTAAATCTCTCTTTCTGAGAGAGCCTGCAATTACCCAATTTGGACAGTGACTTGAGCAGCTTATTTTTAATGCTGTGCCATCCTTTAAAATATTTGTTTTAACAGATCATCAGTCTTCAAATTACGCTTTGTGTGGCTAAACTCTGGTTTTCTTTGGGTTTTCAAATCAGTACTTCTCGATTTCCAAGTTATATCCTCTTATGGACACGTAGTTAGGGTTTAGGAAGTCTTAATTATGTTGATGATTTTATTTTTTACTGGATGGTAGACTTTACAGAAAAGTAAAACGAATGCATTAAATAAGAAGAATATCTTCTGGTATCCCCAGAATGTGACTCATCAGCGAAAGGGTGTGTAATCCAGCTCCCTTAAACTGAGCAACTGGGGCGAGAAGCCAAAGGGAACAGGGAATAGAAGTTGCTTACCCTTTGTAGCACAGCCTGTCTGTTATCCTGGGAGAGAACTAGAACCAAACTTGGTTTATGCAAAAAGCTGTATTGGTTGAGGTTAACTGTTCTGGAGTTACAAGTTTTGGTAAACTGCTGAGGGCTCTGATTGTTAACTGCCTCATAAAGTGTCTGTGACACTGCCCTTCTTGCATCTAGGGCATGAGTACACAAATGAAATACTTGAAAATACAGAGATGTACCTCTCTTGCTGGATCTTCTTTTATTCCTGTATTTTAATAATACTTCTAAAGCAGAAAGAAGGGACAAATTCTGCCACTGTGTGCAAGCAGAGCCTGACTTAGCTGCAGATACACGGTAGGAATTTGGGCACAGGTACAAGTACTAATGGTAGGGAACTTCTGTGGAGAGAATGTGTTGTGCATATGCAAGTTCCTGTGTTTGTGTTGGACGTGAATAGGAAAGAAGGAATCAAGGTTATCCGGATCCTGAATAACTTGGAAGTTCTGAAGCAATGCTTCAGCAAAATACCTTTAATTCAGTGTGGTGGTTTCTTAACTGTGTGTTTTGCACACATAAACAGTGTTCTTAAAGTAAAACTGAGTGCGGCCATAAATATTTGTACATTGGTGGTTTCTTAACTGTGTGTTTTGCACACAGTTCTTAAAGTAAAAGGGAGTGCAGCCATAAATATTTGTACAAGTATATGTATCGGTAAACATTGGCTGGCAAATACAAGTCATGACAGGGGTCACTGACATGATTATGTTTATGTCTTCCATCAAAGCCTGTCAAAATTGTAGCTAATGCTGGAGAAATAAGAGAAGCCGTGCTCAAAGTTGAACTGCTCTGGTTGCCTTTCTGAACAACATTTTCCTTCAAATTAGGAAAGAAGAAATTGTCATGGTGGGATGTATATAAAATGCAGACCTTCAGTGTGTAATCTAGTTAATTTAAAAGATACTACTGTATTGAAAAACAAACTCGACTCTATCTAAAACATGTTTGAATTATAAGTGTGCTGTAATCGTAATTTAGAAACCAAGTTAAATTGAAGGACAGAGAACTCTGCCAGAAATCAGTAATTCCCTCGGTGCATTTCTTGTAGTTCTTACTTTCTCTGAAGGAAAAACCCACAGGTATGAGCAGCCAGTCTTACTAGAATGAGCAGCACAAAATGAAGGTTCTTCCATGAAAGCAATAGTGGCGATTAGGAAGCCTTGCCCCGATTTCTTTAGCTTTTAATAAAGTGAAGTCAGAATTTGACTATACCACTTAACTGCATTTTCTCACTGTCACAGTGTCTGTGAATTGCTGTATAGTTTTATACTGATTTTGATGGCAGAGGTTTTCTTTACTTCTGAAGCAGAGCCACTGGTTTATTGTTTAAGTCTTTGAAATTTTGCTGCTCCCCGTTGTAAAGCAATCAGAATTTAAGCCTCTGATGAATGGGAATGTGATGCTGCTTTTAATCTCGGTGCTGCGTAAGATGTGGGTCAAAAGCAGACGTGTGAGTCCATCCCTCTTGGACAGTGGTAGGACAATTTTTAAAAGTTTGTTTCTACATTTCTTGGTCATGTTGATTGATAACTTACCTGTGTCTGCAAGAGGTTAAAATACATCTTGATGGGATATAGTATCTTCTGTGCACTATGAAGGTATGGCACTTCAGCTTGTAAATTAGCCAGCTTACCTTTGATGTCCTGATGAGTAGAATCTGCCTTGCCTGTCAGAAGACCCTTCATTAGAGATATCTGTATGATGTAAAACACAGTGTATTGCAATTTGTGCAGTGTTTTAATTGGAATAAAGTAGAATATGTCAGACTACCTTGCAAAGTATTGATTTTGTTTGTTTATTTCTTATCCCTGCTGTTTTTCTTTAAGCTGTAGATTTCAGTTGCTTTGTTTAAATAGCATTTGTGAAACCCACATTGGAGTAGTTAGGAGAAAATACTTGTTAGAAAAAGAATTCATATTGTGAAAGAACTGAGAGTTAAGACTGACTGCGCTCTGTGTTTGGATACCTCCCCTGCTAAATCCTCCCTCCTGCAGCTACAGTTGTCATGTCACCACTAGAACAACAAAAATAGTCTAAGCAAAAGTACCCAAAAGCAAATAGTTTCAAGATGGGGAAAAGGGAGGGATTTTAATGGGGTAGCCAGCAGTCCTGTTTCTGCCAGGAGAACTGGTTGTGGCGGTATGCAGAGGAGGGCAGCTTTCCCCGTGGTGGCTGGTATGTGGCAATGCTCACAGGTTTCATTCTCCACCACTTCCAGGAAGTCTTGGATCTTGCACAGTGGCCAATGGAGTCTGCCCAAAATCCGTTCTCTCCTAGAGACTGGGGAGGTTTGTGGAGGAGGTTGTCTGCTGTTATAAGAGATGAGTTTCTGGAGAATTTTCAGGACATCTTGTCTCCTTCCGTAATTCTCAGCATTGGCTGTAGGGTAAAGCTTTCACTGGGTGTCTGGCAGTTGTGCACAGGACAAGATTATTGACCCAGTTCTCCATGCGGTTTGAATAAACTGTGGTATCCTGATGGTAGGAGCTGTTCTGTATCCAAGCGTATAATAAAGCTAGACACAGCGGAGCCCGTGGGCTAACTGGGATCTTGTAAGTCCAACTGCAGTGCTTATCCTTCTGGAATGAAGGTGTTCTCAGTCCTCTGTTCGGGAAAGTCTTAAGGCTTGGTTTATTTGTATGTGCCACTGTAAAAGAGGAAAAACCTGAAACTGTGTTCTGGTTGCATTCTTCTGTAAACCCTGATACTGTTTTCTTGTTTTTAACTTTCACCTTAGGATGGTGGTTCCTCAGGTCACTGCAGCCTTGAGGCAGGTAGCAGATCGTGTTAATTAGAAGGCACTGTATTAACAATTAGAAAACAATTCTCTTTTCCAGTCTATTTGTAACCTGTGAGATATATTAGATTTATAATGTACAGTATAGAAATTAGATGCAAAATATCTAGTTAAATACATACATTTGAAGTAAAGTTTGAACGCTGCTGTGCTTCAGAGAGATGTGTGGTAAAGTCTATTTGTCCTCCCTGGTTCCCTCCACACTTAATCTGTTTGCAAGAACCGATAATCACAGATTATTGAGGACAAACTTTGTCAGTGTGCTTTGAGCTGGGTCATCACGCTTGCTTCCCCAATCATTTTCATTTGAGGTTGTTGTAGTCGGTCCATTATTCATCGACTGTTATCATACATTTCAAACATTTTCCTCACGTTTCAAGAGCGAATCGCAGATGTCGGCGCGCTCAGTGAGATGAATTTATTTGAGCTCATGTGGTACCCAAATATCAAGCTTCCAAATGTATCCAAATATCCTGCTTAGCTTGAGAAGCCTGGTTGACTTCATAGACGAGGTCACTCAATGCCCACCAACCTGTGAGCTCTGGTACTTTTGCATTCTTGGTAGCTCTTCAACTTCTACGCAGAAGTGCATATTATTCCTGTCTGTAGTGACAGAAAGCAGCTAACTGTAACAGAAAGTAACTGTGCAGAAATTAAATGTTGTTTTTGTTTCTATTTGATTTTCTTCAAAGGGGTTGGATCATGAACTATGTCGCTAAAATAAATGAACCTCAAAATAGTGTTAATCTTAACAGCTTAACATATTCTAAGAATCATGTTATGACATTCCTTTTAGAATTGGGTGTTGTCCTGAGCTGCTAATAATAAAATGTTTTAGCAATGAATAAAAATGGATTCTATTTTAACCAGCGCGAATATTCCAGGGTGCATAAGCTCCTCTGAAAACTCACGGGATCAAGTTCTGCCCTTGAAGTCAAGTGAAAGGTTTGCATACAGGTCAGCAGGTGGCCTTTGGTCCATAGCGTTTTGCTTGGCTTTCATTTTATTTCTGATACTCCAGATTGGAGGGAAAATACTGGGGCAGAAAAACCTGGTTTAAAGCTGTGCTGGGTTCCAGAGAATATTTGAAAGTACAGAAACATTTTGCTTGGTCTGCTGCACCAGTAACCACTCAGTTTTGTGCATAGGCAGGAAAAAGTGGTCAGGGTTTTAAAGAAATGGAGCGGTGCAAGTGATCATCACGCCTTAAAAACAGGCAGTACATTGAGTTTAGACTTCAGGGTGCAGAACCAGGAGTATCTTACGTCAGAGAGTATGAAACAGGGCTGGTGTAAGCACAAGTCTGGGCTTTCTCCCCTTACCTTTGTGTTACACATCTGCGCTTCTTTGAGGCGTAAACACACCAAGGCTGCAGATGAAAGTCATTCAAGTTATTCAGTTACACAACTGCGTAGAAATTTCTGCATATGTTTTTAGTTGGTTTCCAAAAGTGTGGTGCCTTTTGGAGAAGTGTTTCAGCTTTGCTGCTATTCTGTAGCTGCTACCCTTATGTTTCAGTCTCTGTGCTGTCACCCGGGATGTGGTGGTTCAACGTTTCAGGTCACCTCAGCCCGGGGCCGATGTGGTTCACCCATTGGGAAGGTGGCCTGGGCCAGCTTCTTTGAGCTCTTGCTAGCAAGTGAGATCAAGCAGCTCATGGCATAGTTCAGCTTTAACTGTTACTTTTATTCTTTGGTCCATTAGTTTACTGACGTTCTTGCATATGTATACATTACATCTGTAAGACTTGGCAGTTACAGGGTGTCACCATCACAGTCTGACTTTAGCTCCTGTGACTGCTTACATGAAAGAGAAACACACCTTTTTATGTACATTCCTTTCCTCTTTCAGCCTGCAGGAATGTACATTCAGTACATGTTATCCTTTTCAGTGTGTGATGTTGCAGTGAGCTTAATATTTATTTCTTAATGGAGTCTGTGTGGTACTACTGCTACAATTCTGAATGTTTTATGGCATCTACCATCATCTCATTGTCATCATGGAGTGACAGAGGTTACCACACGCTTATCTTGTGGTTGGCAGGCTAAGGCACAGAAATAAAAGAAAATTTTGTCCAAGGTAACAGGAAACTTTGTGCACCTGGACTGAAAAACATAGAAACTGGTGGTGTTTACAGTATTTGTATTCAGAGCTTTTGTCCTCTTGGATCTGTAAGTATTTATGACTCCTTAAATTTGACTCCTGGTTTTCAGGATTCAGAAGTGAATACGGTGTCTCCCTTGTGAAAAACTTGATTTGTAGGATATGCTTTACAAGAGATCTCTGTTTCTGGTGGGGGAATGCAGTCTGTTTCTCTATGGTGATTTTTAAACTTGCCCGACCGTGAAACTATTTTGCATGTTTGCATATTTTGCATTCTAACTTTTCTCCAGATACCTTCCACGTTATACTGAAAAATTATTTTTTCCTTCTATGAACAGTTCTAATTAAATTTAACATTTGTATTATAGCTTGCCTGTTTTATCAAATGGGACCAGAGTTGTCTTGGAGTCTGCAGAAGGGATCTCAATTAAGGTTCAATGGGCAAACTTCATCCTAATATTTTTTTATCTTCTGAATGCAGATGCTGCAGTTACGTGGTAACTGTAAGTGTAGAGGGTTTTCTTTTAACATTGGGAAGAAATCCCCTCACCAGACCCCACCAGTAATCACTTAAAGCTGTATTAATGCTAATTTAAAGAGGGGCAAAATCCATTTTGCCAGTATACCACGTCAAAGGAACATTGTGCTTTAGAGTTGGCTCTAATTTCCCAGAGAAAAATGCTTTTATGGAATAGATGCTATTATTTATTTAATGCTACACCTTGACTTTTGGGCCCCAAATGACGTAATGCTCTGTGCTGATATGGAGCATTGACGTCCCCCTGCCGTGGTTGTT
The DNA here is from genome assembly GCF_000695765.1 of Mesitornis unicolor. Lineage (NCBI taxonomy): Eukaryota > Metazoa > Chordata > Aves > Mesitornithiformes > Mesitornithidae > Mesitornis > Mesitornis unicolor. The sequence goes on along the minus strand of NW_010202615.1, from coordinate 28,657 downwards.
CCCGGCACAGTCAGCCTGTCAGAGCTGGAGGGGGCAGCCAGGCTCCCATGCGGGTGGACTCTTCATCCTGTTTAGGTTAGAAGCTGAGAAGATGTACGTATATGTTCTGTTTGATGGCATCACTTGATTTATCCAGTTGACAACGGTACATGTCCGAATTAATGGTTTGTTCCTTGGAAGCAATGCAAAATACAAATTATCTGTCACCCCCCAGTGAATTTCAAATCCATGCTCCATAGCATCAGAATGCTGGAGGCTCTGAGAAAGCAGCAGTAAATACGTTGTTTGCTGGACAGACAGTTTTTCCAAGTCTAATTCACAGAAATTATGTATGTAAAAAAAATCATTATGATTAGTCCTATGTTTTATAAAACTTCATCCTTAATAGCTTTATTTTGTATAAGTCAAAAACATCTGAAAATGTATAAAGTGTTGGATTAAAGGTGTTGGAGTTTCTACCACTTCTACATATAATAAATAATGTGTATGTAGAGAATTTTCATATAAATGCCTACAGACGTAATTGGTAATTTGTAGCATTCCCTTATCTCCCTCAATTAAAAACCTTGTAATTATAGTATCTAGTTTTGCTGTGGTAATGACATGGGTATTTTCTCGTTCTCATCTGTTTGCTGATCCAGGACTGAATGAAATAAGTGCTGCAGGAGCAGATTTTAATGGGTTTAGATATAGTGGAGAAATGTAAATTTGAACGAGTGGTTCTGCCGTGTGGATTTGGAACTGTATTGTGGAGTGATAGAAAAATATTCTGGTCCAAACTCCTCCTCGGAGGAAATGTGATCCAGATCAGTTGTGTTGCTCAAGACGTTGTCCAGCGGGACTTTGGCATTCCAGGGATGGACACCCCTCAGCCTCTCGGGGCAGTCTGCTCCAGTGGATGGTGTACGTTGTGTTTTGGCTTGGTCAGGAGTTGCCTGCTCAGACAAGGTACCTTGGTGCTGTGCCTGGCTGTATTTTGCTTGTAGGATGAGCCGTACGTGTGTGTTAATGAGCTTGTTAATGAGCTTGTCTTTGATTGACCACTGGTCCTGTGTTCTCTTGGCCTTCAGCATCCCATGTGAGCCTGCCCCGTTCCCCAGAGAAGCCGCACTTTGCTTTCCTGCTGTGCAGTGTCATTTCTGTTTGCCTTCCTGCCTTCCCTTACTTTTCCTGTTCCACACTTACTACTGACATCTGTGAGTTGCCACAACAGGCTCAGACACTGTTTGCAGGTAAAGAGTAGGTTTGGTAGTGTTTTAGGTGGGGGACATTATGTCCATGGTTGCTTATCTAGAAGTAATGCGTGTTTTTGACATGCAATGTCCGGTTCTCTAACTTCTCAATAACCCACAGCCTTAGTCAGGGTTTTGAAACCTTTATTCCAAAGTGGCAAGGTTTTCACGCAATGTATTTTACCTGATATTACAATATTAACTCTTTTCAATCTTTGCAATTCCTCTTTTGCAGATCACCTATTTCAGTCTGTGGTATTATAATAAGCAGAATCAGCGCAGATGGGTGGATTTGGACAAGCCTCTGAAAAAGCAGCTGGACAAATACGCCTTGGAGCCAACTGTGTATTTTGGAGTGGTGTTCTATGTGCCTACTGTTTCTCAGCTCCAGCAGGAGATTACCAGGTAATCATACCTGTGTCTGTAACTTTGCTTTCAGCATTCAGAAATGCGTGGTTTCTTTAAAAGTTGCTGTCCCTTCCCCCGCCTCTGTAGAAATGGAAATGATTACTCCAGGCAGAACTTATCTTCACACTGCATATTTGTATCCCTTTCAGATATTTACAATATGTGATAAACTAAGCAAACAACCACCTCTTTGGTGATCTTAGGAGTCTGTTCAAACATGTTTTCAATAACAGGCATAGCTGCATGGTCAGACTTCTAATTGTTTTAGTTCCTTCATGTTTGTTTCTGTTTGTGTTTTTGTTTTGAAGAACTATAGTCGCTTGCATTCATTTTCTAATGAGGAAAGAGGTACAAATACACAATTTATGAGGGTATTTTAGTAGACAGAAATTGTGGAGATTCTTTGTTTTGAGAGGTAGCAGTATTTGATTCTGCAGGGATATATGAAAGCTAAGGGAGGAGTTAGCAAAGACCATGACATAGCAGGTCTAAATGATGAGGACTGTCCACCACACAAACTGGGGAATGCAGAGAGGAATAGGAAATGCAGGTGTATTCAACTGCACTCTCTTTAAATTAAGAAGCCTACATTATAATTTTATTTTATTTTATTTTTTCCCCATGCAGGTATCAGTATTATTTGCAATTAAAGAAAGATATCTTGGAGGGCAACATTCCTTGCACACTGGAACAGGCCATACATCTGGCTGGTTTAGCTGTTCAGGGTGAGTAAGGCCATTGTGCCCATTAGCCCATGCTGCATTAGAAACTTCGGTGATGTGTTTTCGATCGCATGTTTTCTGTTTATTGCTTGAAGACC
>NW_010202615.1:17990-26166 GCF_000695765.1 Mesitornis unicolor | reverse complement strand
GGTCTTGGAAGCCTTGCTCCTTAGAACCTTGTCACAGGGGCTGAGCAGGGGCAACAGTGAGACCAGAACTCGCTGGTGTTTCTGTTCAGTCCTCGGAGGGGTACCTGGGTGTCTGATATGTATTTTCAGGAGCTGGGTTTGACTTAGATGTCTGAATTCCTTTGGGGTCAAAGGCTTTATTTGTCTGCTTACGTCAACAGACCTTTCATCTGTTTCTGTTAATGAAGACTCTTTATTCTGACATGCTAACGAGACATGTTTTAATAACTAAGCAAATTTGAACGTACACTGGTACCTGTATCTCCACATTTTCTCCCAAATATCCTGACACCTAAGATTATTTCAAGCAAGACTGTTAACAATTCCTATGTTCATATCGCTCCTGAAGACCCATTTCTGTGATAGCTACAGGAAAACAGCTTCATTTTTCCTAACTGGAGTCAGGCGGGATAGAGTTTACACCAGGGAACCACCAGTCCTAGGTCTGTCTGCACTGGCCATGACTGGAGTTCCCTTCTACCATGCTTGTTCAGTCTTAAATCTCTCAAAAGAGAAGTTTTTAATGGCAACAGCTCTGTTTAGTGTGTTTGTGCATTGCTTCACAGTGAATGCCACTCCTGTATACCTACCAGCAATTATAAATCTGCCAAAATGGAAAGGGACTTAAAATCGTTGGTCGTACATACAACTTCAGATGTTTTGACTTTTTAAAGTTATTTGTGCTGGTACTATCCCATTAAAGATGATGATTATGTTTTTTGGAAATGGGGTCCCAGCGGAGTGGGGTGAATTATATCAGTGCCTTGTTTATACAACAGTGGATCTGTTTAATCCCAGCCAGGATTTAATGGTCTTCAACTAACAAAATCTTGCTTTGTTATTTTCATGTCTTTGGACAGTGTAAATGTCTCTCTGCTCAGTGAGTTGTTTATAGGAATCTTCCAATATAATCCTCTTTCCAGATGGAAAATATTTATCCTTTTAGCTTTCACATTCCTTTTTCAGTCTCGTTTAAGAGAGAAACTGTATGTGTTGATAACACAGTGAATAAAACAACTCGGGACAAACTGCAGGTTCTAAATTAAGGTGCTCCGATGACTGAAGTAGCTTATACCAGGTAGGTGAGTTAATTTTAGCTGGTGAATGAGCAGAAGCAGTTGTTTGCTGTTTCGAGTGAAGCGGTTTCAAGAATGATCTGTATTTGAAATAATTACAACAGGCTAATTCTAAACACCGCTTTATCTCAAGTGCTGTGTTGGTGTAGCATGTCACAAGTTCTCCCCTTTCATCATAAATAACCTGCGTATTAATAGTTAATGCTTAATGCAGATTTGGTTCCTAAATGTATCTAAAATTACACCATTATGGGTAGTATACCCATAATAACACTGCTGTGTGCAGTCTGCCCGTGCTGTGCTGCGAGGCATTGAGTGTCTGACAGGAGGGAGTGAGGAAGATGGACCCAGACTCTTCTTGGACAGTGGGCACAAATTGAATACAGGAAACTTCATCTACACGTAACAAAATGTATCTGTTGTGAGAGGGGTGAGACACTGGAACAGGTTGGCCAGAGAACTTGTAAAGTCTCTGTCCCCTGTATTCAAAACTGGACCGGAGGAGGCTCTGCGACAATCTGTTGTTGTGACCCTGCTTGGGGCTGGGAGGAGAAACTGGAGGATCTCCTTCCAACCTCAACCATTCTGTGATTAAAACCCAAACAAATAAAGACCCAAGGAACTAAGCAGCATTCTGATTGTTTTATCATTTCTTCTCCTTTCCTATCCACAAGGAGTCTTACCGGTTTTTCTGAACAAGGCAAAAAGATGGGATGTGTTTTTGCTTTTCCTCTTCATAAACATCACTGGTCAGTTTGTTGCATTGTTTTACTTTCAGGTTGTAGTTCAATAGGATGGAGATTTGCCACTTGGAAATCCTGCTGCAATTAATTGGGTATTGAATTATTGCGTTACAAGTGTTTGGATTCAAGATTTCTTTTCTTTTTTAGCTGATTTTGGAGACTATGATCAGTATGAATCTCAGGAGTTTCTACAGAGGTTTGCTTTGTTTCCAGTGGTAAGTACTTTCTTCAGATTGATAAATTTAAATTCTTAAATTGATGCATTTGGATCTTTCTTTAGATTGATAAATGCAAGTCATTAAAGACTCCATGATCCAGCTTGCTTGCTGCTCCCTACGTTGCCAAATGCAGTAAAGGTTTTCTTTGAGACTCCAGTGAGATAGGACACCTTGTATTACACAAAAGCAAAGATGTTGCAAGATCTTCTCAATGTTATTCTATGTTAGACTGAAAAGAAGGTTGGGGTGGAGATGGCAAAGTCAGTAACACTACTTCAAAACTGTGTCTGTGCTTTTTGTTTCTGGGTATGTGCATATTACAGCACCTAAGCTCCCAGTCTAGAGCGGAGGGTTGATCTGCCTGTGTAAAGACACTATAACCACTTAATTTCTTAGAATGTTCTTTATTTCATTCTATAAATGCTGTCTTGCCTTAAGGGTTGGCTACAAGAAGAGAAAATACTGGAAGAAGCGACACAGAAAGTTGCCTTGCTACATCAGAAGTACAGGTACCGTTTCTAAAACTCCTTACTGCTTAATTTTGATGTGCTTGCTTCGGTGGCTCAGGATGCGGGGAATCTCAGGAGGCAGTTGGACTGATTCTGCCTCCCCTTTAAATGAATTTTGCACTGATAAATGTGCATTAAATTCGTAAGAATTTTTGCTGAATGGAAGTGAAAGGAGAACAGAATGACCATTAAAATAAGTGGGAGGAGTCTGCTTGAAAATTGAGAATATTATTGTTGAGATTATTTTTTCCTGCATTATTTTGAAACAACAGTTTGGAAATTGGGAATCCATTTACCTTTGAAATGCTTTCGTAACAAGACTGCGTGGTTAAGGTTCAGCAAAGCAAACCTAATCTGCATGGCTTTAGGAAGAAGTGAAGAAACAGAGAGCTCGATGACTGCGAAAGTACTGATAGACGTAGAAATGAGCACGACAGGACGTTGCAGTAGAGAACAGTGCTCTTTTATGAGGTAGATGGGGAAACACAAGCATTTTATCCCTGTGACACTACTGCAAGTCTGTGAGAAAACTGTCTTTGCTGCTTGGTCTAATTGGAAAATATATTACCTTTACCTACAGATCCTGTCCTTCTTGTGTTTTCAAACCATCACAGTTAAAACTCAGTCAGCATTAAGAAATGAGCTCCCTTTCCTGAAATGTGAAGCACCAAACTTCTGTTGGTCCTATGTAGACTGCAATAGGAGAAATTCGGGTCTTGAACGTGTGCCAGAGTAATCGTTCCGATAGAGCGAGAAAATGTGGTGCCAGTGAGAGATGTGCAGAAGGGTGTGATAGTTGTCTGCCGTTAGCAGAGATGAGAACTGCTCTTTATTGCCATTTACCCCTAGAGATGCCTGAGAGAAGGCAGTTAGTAGAATCAGTGTGAGACAAATCTCTCAGCCACTGGTACAGATGGAAACAACATCATTTGTGGGTTGCCTGGATGTCTTGGGGGTGCTTTTGAAGCTGTGACAGTGTCAGTCAGTTTTTATTGACAGTGGTAGTGATTGTTGTTTTCGTTTGTAGAGGCCTTACTCCTCCTGATGCAGAAATGTTGTACATGCAGGAAGTAGAGAGAATGGAGGGCTACGGTGAAGAGACCTATCCTGCGAAGGTAACCAGGCCTTTCATCTGTCTCAGCTGCTTTTTATTCCCCATGTGAAAAGGGTTACTTCCTGCCAAAAATCAATAAAACCCAAAACTACAGCACCCCTTTTCTCCCCCAGAATTGTCCAAGTAGTTGCTTCTCATGTACCTTTGCCTTCATGTATTTGCGTAATATTTTGCAACTTCTCACAGGACAGCCAAGGAAGTGACATATTCATTGGAGCTTGTCTTGATGGGATCTTTGTGAAACACAAAAATGGTCGTCCTCCTGTTGTATTTAGGTTCGTATTGTTCTTTCTTAAAATACCTTGGTGCACTTCACATTTTACGTGTGTTCCTCACTGACGTGTGTGACTGTTGGATATGATGTGTGTTTATTCATTTGATAAACTTGAACACAGCCTTGTAGTTGTCATGTTACAGCAAATACCGAAGGACTTTTTCAATGCAGTGTCTGCAGGTTGAATCTCTTTAAGACAGATTAATTCTAAGAGTGTATTTGGGTGGCAAAATTATCTAGACAGATGACCCCCTGTACAATTTACAAAGGTTGAGTTATGCTTCAGATTGCTTCAAGTAATGTCATAATTGTGTCCATAAATGCCTGGAAACCAGTGCCTTAAATCTTGAGGGAATCTTTGTTCTACATCAAAATGGGGACATTACCTTAATGTTTCTCTACCTCACACATGTGATGCTGAGTAGCTATAGGAAATGCTCTCGGCCACATCTGTGTAATGAAAATGGAAGAGAGTCCTAGATGTAAATCATGCTGCTTCCCTGTGTTAGTCCACTGCAGAATATTCTTTAATAAAGCAGTGATACAGGCTTTATTTACACTGACATAATACTTATGGATCAAACTACATTTGTATTTAAGAAGAAGTTGAATAAATGTATGTATTATATTCCTTGCACTCAAACTTTTTCTGATCTGACACTATGCAAGAGAGTTCTAGAAAATACGTATAATAATGCCTTCATGGCTTTGTTCAGTGTAGGTATTTTTTTCCCTAGAATGTATGGTTGGCTTTCAAGCAGTCAGGAAATTATAATTTACTGATAACTAAATTTGTCTATGCTTTTTTAAAGAACACTTGAAAGTATTTCATGTGGAAGACAAGTGATACACTTACTACTGTACTTGTTGCACATCTTCTAGTCACACAGATATTTTCGTTTCAGCATTCATTTAATGGATATGGAAGTGAAGGTCTGCAACTGGTTCAGGCAGACTGATGAATTCTTTATTTGTCCTCAGTTTTTTATCCATATTTGCGGACATGGTTCTGTTCTTCAGTTGCATTTTCTGTGGTCTGAAAGTCAGAGCTTGCCAGTCATGTTCTGTCCCTTTTGACTGTAGGTGGCATGATATTGCCAACATGTCCCACAACAAATCCTTTTTCGCTTTAGAGCTGGCAAACAAAGAGGAGACAATCCAATTCCAAACTGTGAGTAGAGTTTTACCTTTCTTTTTTCACTAAGGCATCAGTAAATAAAAACGTAAATTAAGACTGCTAATGTCAGTGAGTCAAAGGTAATAATCCTGTCTCTGGTTAGCTTTCTATTGGATGGCATTGAAAATCTGACTCCATATTGAGTACATTGATGAGTTGGGTTCAGCTGGTCAGTCATAAACATTTTTGTCCATTCCAATGAAATTTCTAGCATGTTTTTTAAATCAGTAACATTTAAAGATAAACTTGATCTTACAGCTTTGCTGGAATGGGCCACAGTGTTCCTTGCAGAATTAATGTTATGTAGCATCTACCAGCTGCTACAGGAAGGCAGCTGTTGACGAACCTAAAGCATTACATATATATATGTAATATATATATATTAAAATACCTTAGTGTTATAGCTGATGACAGTGTCTTCAACAAGTCTTCTACTTTCAATTTTCATAAATCTAATGAAGTTGTTAGTCTAGACTGCATGTTCAGGCCCACAAAGTACAGTTTTATGGAAAACCTGGTGACAGTAATAAAGTTACATTAAACAAAAATCAGTAAATGCTAATTTAATCCTAAAAATGACAGTCGCTTGTCTGAAAGCAAGTGATGGATCTGTGTATTTGGCCTAATATGCCAATTCTGGGTTTGTTTTTTTTGGCAGGAAGATATGGAAACAGCAAAATACGTGTGGAGGATGTGTGTGGCCAGACACAAATTTTACAGACTAAACAAATGCAGCCTGTAAGTAGAGCACATCAGCAGAACTCTTGGTGCCCTGGAAGCTTCCACTGGGACGTGAAATCTTGTATAGCCTCTGTAATGTCTTTACTGTCCTTTTTGGGAGTTTATGACTTGGGGTTTTTTCTCAATCTTTTCTGAGATGACAGAGGACAATATTAAACACTGAAATCTTACCAAAAGTCATAGTGTTTGGCCTCTGCTGCTGGATCTCAGTGATGTGACAGACTTCAGTTGCTTTCTGGGCTACTTGCTATTGCTGTAATGTTTGCGAACTACTGGAATCACTGGGATTTTGGCCTGGGTTTGGGTGAACTGCTCTGAAAGGACACCCTAGAGGCCTTTAAAAGGGCGGGAAGTGAATGTGAAGCACTCCTGAAATGTGCTGGATTGACAGCTGAGAGGTATGTGGTCCTTTGGGTATCCACGGAATCCGTGTGGCTCAAGTAGCAGCAGTGCAAAGTAATACAATTCATCAAATGAAATTTAAATGGGCTGATCTCCAGCTTGTAAATCAAGGGCTAGAATTTGAACTACTGCACCGCTACAGCTTTCAGTTAAGTTACTTCAGTCAAAGAATAGAGAATTAGACCTAGTAAATAGTCTGTCATTAAAAAAAAGCTGCTTCCCCAATGTCCCATTCCTCTTCTCTGTACACAAGGAGATAACTATGAAGGGGTTGGTCCAAAATTTGCTGAGGCCAGTGGAAAGATAACGGGGTATTTTGTACCACAGATGAACACAGTGTGTTCAATGCAAACTTATTTTAGAAGAGTAAGATTAATTTGGAACAGGGTAGACCTCGTACCACTAAGCTCGTAAACCTGGCTGCCTTTTGAGAGGGATAAGAAACACTGGTAGAAGTGGTGCATCTGTGGGACCCGTGCATTGCTGTCTGGATAATGCCAGTTCTGTAGGTCTGTGCTGACTGTCAGGATTACCGATTTCAACCCTTTGACCACAACAGGGTTTTGTTAATAGAAAAAGTCCTCAGAAGAACTTTTCTGATGATCTCTACTCAAGATTCCCTCTCATCTGCTCTTGCTGCTGGAAACTGTCTCATGCATGCCTGTATTAAGTTCAGATTTTGTTTTCTTTCTCTGTCCGTACCTTGTCTTTAGAGACTCCCTGGACTCTCCACCTGAGGAGGGCTCTCAGAAATCTTCCCTCATTCTTTCCCTTCCACGCTTTCCAATCCTTTCTCGTCCTTCACTTCCTAAAGGGTGAGCTGAAAAACCGTCTTCATTTCTGAAATCTGGCAGTTCCTGCATTTGTTTTATTCTGCTGCCTTTTGACCTCTGTCCTGCTGCAAGATGCAGGTGGAGTGTAGTGTGGGAGGCAGATTTCTGAGCCTTACATCCTCGAGGTGATCCAACAAATTAGGAAAACCTATTACTGTTAGCTTGAATATCAGAGCATACAAAAGCTCATGCAGTATTGTGGTGCTTTCCAGTTCCTGTAACACCTGTAGGGTTACATTCTGTGAACAACCTTGTGTCCGCTCTTGTAGGACAGGTAGCTTACAGTAGGAGGTTTGTGTGGGGTTCAAATTTGGAACCAGTTCCCAGTTACTCCACTGCTTTTCCTGCCCTGCTGCAGGTCTTCAGGGACGTCTCCTTTTTGTGCCTAGAAATGAGGCAAAGAAATAACTGAGATATTTTGATCATCCTGTCTGCGATGGTGGTTTATGCACAGAGCTTCCTTTTCAGTCTGTCGGGAGGGCTGTTTAACAAAGGGCCTTGCTCCAAGAAGCATGGAGTGATTTCAGCTGAACTTAGGAACACTTTTCAAGGCTTGAAATAGGTCTTGGTGGTGTTAAGAACCATTTTTCACCTTAAGATTTCTTTTGTAGGCAAACCCAGCCCGTTTCAGTGAATCCTGTCAGAAGGAGGTCTTCATCCAGGATGTCTATGGTAAGGAGAGCAAATAGTTTTATAGTTGTATTTTTATGGATTTCAAGTGAATTTGAATCAGGCATTAGTTTCCTTCTGTGAAATAAAATGAGCAGTGAAAAAGATTGGTCTGGTATGTGAGGAACTGTTTCTGGCTTGTGGAGAAAGCTGCTATGTAATGTCAGAATAATGGAATTAAAATAATTGCAATGAAGAGGACTTTAAACACTTCTATTTGCAGTTTGATTGCTCTGTCTCTAGGAGACTCATAGGAGACTCTCCTGGATGTCAGATGGCAAGATACAGACTTGGGTTGGTAGTGTGGGGTTTTGGTTTTGTTTCTTTTTATTTTTATTTTTATTTTTATTATTATTATTATTATTATTATTATTATTATTA
>NW_010202615.1:0-17959 GCF_000695765.1 Mesitornis unicolor | reverse complement strand
CTTACATTGCAGATTTAAAGAAATGGTTTAAGACTAAGACTTTGTATCTATTATACATTATATATATGATGTTTCATTTTATATATGTGTGTGTGTGTGTGTGTGTGTATATATATATTTATATCTATAAATCTTCAAGACTTATTTTTAAACCAGATCAGGAGGTTTTAACTAACAATAAGATGCTTCCTTTCTTAGCCCAAGCCTCAGCCTTATATGATGCCTCCACCACCTCAGCTGCATTACAATGGTCATTATACTGAACCATATGCATCCTCCCAAGGTAAGTTCATTAAATCTAGGTCCACACTACACAACTTTAGAAGGTAAAAGCTGTAATTTGCGTTTTACAGGTACTTTAGCTAGAGCTGAATAAATTCATATAGTGAATATGGCATAGGTTTGTACTGCAACACTCACTGAAGTGTCTGCTGGTACTCTAGGTGTGTAGGCTGATGTGAAATGTGGGATACGAGCAAAGTGAATTATGATAGCATATACAGCTCTAGAATGGTCCCTTGTGTGAGTTTAAGCTGCCATGTTTTAAGGTACCAGACTGGTACTTTATGGCATTTGAGATCCTTGTCAATATTGATCTGAAAAGTCGTGGCTCTTTTCTTTCCTTTTTTTTTATTGTTACACGTGATGCCTTCAGTTAACAAAGTTGCTTTCCAAAAGAGCTTAATCTAATCTCTGCAGAGTTACCTCAGCTCTGATAGGGACTTTCCAGTCCTACAAGTCAGCTGGATTTAAAAATACTCAACTCACTGGTAAGGGAATAAGCCCATTTTCCATCTAAATAGAGTTACACTAGTATTCATGAGGATACAGGTCTATAAATTCAGGATGTAGTGGAATTGTTTCCGATAGTGTTGAAATCATTGCTGGACACAGTGAAAGTTGTGGTGCTTTTCACTTGCACCTACACATGTCCTATTTTTGAACATTTTTTTCGCAAACAAAAGAATTTTTGATTGTCAGCAGCTTCGTTAACATAAGTGTGGCAGTGATTCTGGTGAACTTGAAGAGTTAAATCACGAAAGGCTTCTAAAGCAATGACTTAATTGTTCTCTTCTGAGGCTTTTCCTTCTCAATTCAATACACAGCTAAGAATAACGGAGACGTTTAAAATGTCAAACATTGGTTAGCTGCCTCTTAATAGAGAATGTCTTGGTTTGATGATATCTTGGATGTAAGCATTGCTCTTAAACTTTACTTTCAGATAACCTCTTTGTGAGCAGTCAGAACGGCTACTACTGTCACTCTCAGACTAGCTTGGATAGAGCCCCTCATGACTACAGCGGTCGGATCCGCAACGGTAGCGTCTACAGCGCGCACAGCACAAACTCCTTGAACAACCCACAGCATTACTTGCAGCCGTCCCCCATGTCCTCTAACCCAAGCATCACTGGAAGCGATGTCCTCCGGACTGATTATGTCCCATCACATAGGCACAGTGCACTAATACCACCTTCTTATCGTCCCACGCCAGACTATGAAACTGTGATGAGGCAGCTCAACAGGGGAATGGTGCACACAGACAGGCAGAGCCATTCAATGAGAAATCTTAACATCAGCAATTCCTACGCTTACAGCAGGCCCGATGCCTTAGTTTACAGTCAGCCTGAAATACGAGAACACGCTCACTTCACTTCCCCGCAATCGAACCATTATCCGTTTAACCTGAACTACAGTTTTCACAGCCAGTCCCCCTATCCCTATCCTGCTGAGAAGCGCCCAGTTGTTGGGGCAGTCAGCGTGCCCGAGTTGACGAACGTGCAGCTCCAAGCTCAGGACTATCCAGCACCAAATATAATGAAGACCCAGGTCTATCGACCGCCTCCCCCGTACCCGTACCCCAGACCTGCAAACAGTACTCCAGACCTGTCCCGACACATCTACATCAGCAGCAGCAACCCAGATCTTATCACGAGGAGAGTGCATCATTCGGTGCAGACGTTTCAGGAAGACAGCCTGCCTGTGGCCCACTCTCTCCAGGAAGTCAGTGAACCTCTCACATCGGCACGCCACGCTCAGCTGCAGAAAAGGAACAGCATTGAAATAGCAGGCTTGACTCCCGGCTTTGAAGGGATAAGGATTAAAGAGAGGACCATGTCAGCTTCTGCAGCAGATGTGGCTCTTCCAAGAATTATCTCAGAAGGGTCACAGCCCAACATTCTGATAGAGAGAACAAAGCAGAAGGAGAATGAGCAAGAAGAAGGTGTGAACTGTGATCATAAGAAAACCCTTTCAGATGCCACTATGCTGATCCACAGCAGTGAGGAAGAAGAAGAATTCGAAGAAGAGAACAAGGCTGGTACAAGTCTTTCTCCGCTCCCTGAAGATCAAACCCAACTTTCATCTGTTATGGGTGGCTATTCTCATGATTCAGTATTGAACTACCCCTATAGCTCTGTTGCTTCGCCCGCTGGCCCTTTACATATTCTTGAGCCTAAATTACATATTACAGAGACAGAAAAGAGAATGAAAGATATGAGCCCTGTTCATTTACTAGTAGAAAGCCAGGTGCAGAGAAGAGGGGAAGGACTGCTTACTCCATCCATGTCAGAATCTGACCTTACAACATCAGGGAGATACAGAGTAAGGAAAGATTCGGTAAAGAAGAGACCTGTGTCCGATCTGTTGTCTGGGAAGAAGAATATTGTGGAAGGCCTTCCCCCGCTAGGTGTAAGTGGTTGTTACTCCTTGGTTTGGGTTGGTTTGAGTTGTTCAGTGGCAGTTGTGTGGGGTTTTTGTTGAGTTTGTCGGTGTTTCTGTTAATCAGTGTGAGATGCTTTTAAAACGTGTGAACTTAAAGCTTGACCTTTATTTTTCTGTTTTTCCCTGATAATCTTTGCTTAGCTCTTTTCTCTCCTTCTCTGCCATGTATGAGTTGTGTTTGTGTATTTGTCCAACAGAAAGCCAGCTGGTGCACCTAACCTGGCTAGCAGCTGTAGAAGCTACTTTAAAGTCAGTTCCAGATCCTACATTCTGCCCTGCCTGTCCTTATGTGGGACAGAAGCAACTGCTTCCATTCCACTGCCAGCTTCCTCTCAGTGAAAAATCAGATGGAGCTGATGGTTTACTTTTTTTGGTTCATTTGCTTTCTTCCTCTGAGCTAACAGAGGGACCTGATGCGTTAGGCAATGGATTCTCTCCTTGCTTTCTCTTCTTTGCCCCAACCCTTCCCCTTTTCACAACCTTTCCCTTTTGCCTTGCCCTCTACCTCTTTTTATCTGAATATTTCTTGCTTGCCACATCTTTCTCCTACTCCCATTTTATGAAGTAAATAGTGAACAACCGCAAGTTTCACCTTCTTTGTAATTCCCACTTCACAGAAACATCAAGATCTATGTGGGACTGTGCAATTTCACTGGCACTCCTCACCACTCACATTGTTTAAACTTGTTCAGTTACCTATAGTCCATGGCATATTTCAGGTGCTAATGGAGGACCATTCTTCTTATTATTCTGCCTTTTTAAATTGGTTGTTGTTACTTCACCTGGCTGAGTTAGTGGCAAATCGTTTCCTGCACAAATGGGCCTGCAGTGAAACTGTGTAAGTTCCACTGGTGTGGTGACTGTCATAGCTGATGCTGCAAAAGCTAATCTGGAGTGAGCTCTGTATTTAAAGTTACTCTTCTCACAGTTTTCTGTGTCAGATGTCCTGTACATGGAGCTGTACACAATGAAATGAACCTTCATCAAGCTTCCATTAGGCTTATAATTGTGTATGTTTTCCAAATCTCCTTCCTCCTGTTTGTTACCTGGATATAGGGGAAAAAGGTACCACGTTTAGGCAATCACTTAGTATTTTGTTCTCCAAAAGATACATTATCAGACTCTGTGTGTCTACCAAAAATCATACCCTGCCTTTTCCTTCTGGTAGTTATGAGCCGTGGTTTGACCCATGCACCATTTGTTTGCCTTCCCCCACAGTGGGGTTGGGAGAGAATCAAAGGAAAAAGAGAAGCAGCTCATGGGTGGAAATAAGAGCAGTTGAATGATTTCATGTTTTGTGTGTGCAGTTTGTTGCAGACTTAGTCAAACATTTAACTATATCCAAATATCTTAAAGGTATATGCTCATTTTTGTGCCCACTTGCAGGGAAGAAAAGTGCCTGTAAACTGAAGAGTCTAGTAAAGAATAATCTTTATCTATTTCTGGGGTTGGAAACTGATTCCAGTTCTGTCCAAGAATGTAAATTATCCAGAGTCGTCACCTCACACCCTCAGTTGTGAGCTCTGTAGGGAACAGTATTTGTCATTCTCGTGCAGTTTCATTAACCTGTCTGGAATGAAGACAGACTTGTGTTGTGTCCTTGCAGGGATGCAGTCCCACCACCCTCAGCTCGCTGCAGCGCTTATCAGAAAAGGAAAGGTCAGGGCTGTTCGCAGAAGGGGTCAGAGAAGGATCCTTTGCTTCATTGAACTCCTCTGGTTTCTGCTTCACAACTTCATCGGATATATAAGAATATTTACAGGTTTAGCTTTTCTTTTGCAGGGTATGAAAAAGAACAAAAGTGATGCAAAGAAAATAGGGCCCCTGAAGCTTGCTGCCCTGAACGGCCTGGCCTTGACGAGAGTGCCCCTGCCAGCCGAGGGGAAGGAAGAGTCAACGAGAGCAACCAACGATGAACGGGTACGCTGGGGTTTTTAATGCTTGCTTTCTCTTTCACACTGCTGGTTTTTCAACATGAAATGCATATGAGTGGTGCTTTGTGTCGGCTTAAAAATGCTTTAGATTCAAAGCAGCTCAAATACTGAGAATAGGAACAAAACGAAGTATGAGACTTCTGATTGCTGAGTCATTGCTAGAAGTGTTGGGTGTAACTCAGGTTCTTCTTTTAGACTTAAGATGACACTGATTCACATTATAGTTTACCCTTTGAACATATAGGAAGCAAATGTAATAGCATGGACTGATACACTGTTGTGCCAAGTCTTTCTGTTTTCTCTCCTAATCTGTGGGTTTTCTAGGCTGAAAAACGTATGAAAATTAAAATTCTGAGTGTGAGATTGAACTCAGTTGTAATTATTAGTAAATCATACAATTTTTACAATAGATTTTGAGGTTAAATTGCATCCCCAGCTTGTGCAGATAGTATTTATCTATTTTCCTCAAGTGAATCCCTGGACAAATACGGATGGAAATTGTGCGGTCTGCAGAAATTTAAATTCAGTGAAAGATCTCAGATCGCTGAGAGGACATCGGGGTCTGGAATCATTCTTTGCAGAATACAGGACTCCATTTGCTTGCGTCAGGGTAACCAACGTCACTAAATGTACTTCAGCCTGCCTTGTATATCATTAAATGTGTGCAGGAAATTGAGGTACAGTCAATGTGCAGCCTGTGAAGGGCTGTGTAGATCAGTGCTGTCAGCACACGTCTGACCAAGGAGCAACAGGATACAGCAAGGTGTGCAGTGATAACTGCACCTTCTGCCAACAGCAGTCTCTAGAATCTGGTTCTGAGCATGGCAGGGTGTCCTCAGCCCCCCTCTAGCTCAATTTATTGACACTCACTGGGCAGGGTTCGGAGCTGAAGGAACAGTCCTGTTCTCACCAGCTGCAGTTTAATGAGTCAGGCCACAAAAATTGGTTGCAGGTCACCCAGTAGAAAGTCAGCCTTGGAGTCTGAAGGCTTGGACTGAGATCCATAGGAGGAAAACTTGTTTAATTTCAACGCAATTGAAGTTCTTTTTGAGCTGGGTATACACTCCTTAAAGATGCTAAGGGACAGAAATTAACGTTGTGTTATCAAGATACAGTTCTACATTTAGTCTGTGTTGGTTATTCCTCTTACAGCCATCCATCTCTTCCTGGACTGACCTGTGTTGTATCATCGTTCAGCTAGGTCTGCCCAAAGTGGTGAGGCAGAAGAAGAATCTATAAAGTCAAAGACACCACACTGCATTTTCTCTTTGGGCAGTCATGTAGAGGCAGAATTCACAACACAAAATGGGAGTAATTCTCAAAGCAGTTGAGAAGAGGCAATGCAAAACAGACGTGACGTGAAAGAAAGTCCAGCCTGCAGATATTTTACGAGATTGATTCAATGCCTGTTTCATTGCTGAGCTTCGTGTTGTTACCAGTTTAAATGAGGGAATTTAGCCTAAAGATAATGAAGGAGTTTGTACAGTGGATGTATTGATTGCGAATTGCGTAAGGTTGAGGTTTTACACCTTCCTCTGCCTCGTTTGGCACTGCAGTTATTTGACACAAGACACTGTTCTGATCTGATACCGCAGAGCAGTTGCTGTGAGAGGCTGGGGACATGTGACATAGATGAAATTTTCTGGCTAAAATCTTACATATTATTCCTCTAATTGTTGTTGGCAAAGAGATGCTGAAATTCCAGAAGTGTCTTATGATTTAGAAAGAGCTTGGTTTCGAAAGAATAAATCAGGGGGAGGAGGGGGAGAAGGGAGCAGCTTATTAAATAAAACAGATTGAATTATACTGGCAGAAAAAATCCAAGGTTTTGCTGCCGCATGCAAAGTTTGCTCTCTTCAGCCAAAGAAAATGTGAAATATTGGAAGTGAGTAATTAGTTCAGTGGCTGAGGCAAGTGTTTTGTTTCACAGCTTTAGAGTTTTTCTCCATCCAAATGACAAAGTTGACTCTTTTCTTATTATAAGGTTAAAGGAGACCTTTCCAAATGATGTAATCTAACGAATATATATTGAGCAGAGCGATTAATGAGTATGTCTTGTGCAGTTTGTGGTATAGCACAGCTACCTGATTTGGCTGAGTATTTCTTTGCCCACCTGGGTTGTCTCTGTAGAAACTATGAAGTATTTTTCCTTCACCACTGGTGTCCACAGTCTTTATGACCTAATGAAGTGTAACAGACTTCTTAATTTTCACTTGAAGAAAATTGCTTCTGATTATTCTGGTGTGTTTATATAAACATTAATAGCTGGAAAGCATTGACTCCTTCATGAATCCTGTGTTAAAATAGACTGGCCCCAGGATGTGACTGTGTGTGCTTTCCTGTGCTCTGTCTTCCAGTGTAAATTTCTGGAGCAGCGGTTAGAGCAGGGGATGGTGTTCACTGAATATGAGCGCATTCAGAAAAAGAGACTTAGAGATGGTGAGTGCTCAATAGCTCGGCTTCCCGAAAACGCTGAGAGAAACCGCTTCCAAGATGTCCTTCCCTATGATGACACCAGAGTAGAGCTAGTCCCAACCAAAGAAAATAACACGGGTTACATCAATGCATCTCATATCAAGGTGAGAGAAACACTGTTGGGGAAATGTTGTCCAGTTCATGTGGTAACTGGAAATAGGTTTGTCTGTCAGTTTTGGTTTGGCCAGATGAATGAGAATCCCTCCGTATCTCTCTCCTTCGCTCCTGTTGCAGAGGTTCCTTTGGGAAAAGGAGGAACCTGTTCTTCATATTACCCAGAATAATGGAGGGTAAATTATCAGAGAGGTCGTCGGCATTTTGCTTCTGCACTGATCTGCTGTCTCCTTTCTCTCTCTGTCTCCTCTCTGTGGACTGGTGTTAACAGAGGGCATGTCCATTCTTCCCAGAGTTAAGGAGGCAAATAGCTTTATAACAAACTGGGATCCTTTGCAATGATTGTGATGTTTTTGAACTGCAGTAACAATCCTTATTATTTCTTCCATTTCTGTACTCTCAGACTAGATCCACAACAGGCAGTAAGGTGGCTCCCAGCTGAAGCTTTTTTGGATGCTTAGAGGAACAGGTGGAGCCTGGGGGAAATCTGATCTTTCATAGTCTTCAGTTTCCCCCTTTACCCTCTTTAAACTCTGTTTAAAAAGTGAAGAAGTTGCAGTGGGACCTCAGGAGCCTTCAAGGCAGCTCATTCATTTTCAATGCATTTACCTGCTTGAAGTGCAGCTCCAATTGGCTTCATACTTTCTCTGCAAGAGTTGAGAACTTCGAGTAGCTCTTGTAGTTGTGTTGCTGTCTTTTTTAAAAAGATCTGTTTGTACAGATGATGTGGTACCATAACTTCTATACTTCAGTAACTCTTCTGACCGGCCTCAAGGAAACATCAGCTATCTCTAGTGTGTATCATGGCATTTTTTTCAATGCATTTACCTGCTTGAAGTGCAGCTCCAATTGGCTTCATACTTTCTCTGCAAGAGTTGAGAACTTCGAGTAGCTCTTGTAGTTGTGTTGCTGTCTTTTTTAAAAAGATCTGTTTGTATAGATGATGTGGTACCATAACTTCTATACTTCAGCTTGTTCACAAATGTTCAGTAACTCTTCTGACCAGCCTCAAGGAAACATCAGCTATCTCTGACCTTCTAGTTGTATAATGGCATTTACAGCACCAGGGTAGGAAAGCTGCTCTAAACCTGAATTGGCTGGAATACCTTAAATTCACTGAAGAGAACGTACTCACTATGTACTTACTTTTACATTATGCTTTAAATGTAAAATACATTCATTTAGCTCTGTGCCTGTATAATTGTAAACATGGAGTCTCTCCTGTATCTAACATGTCAAGATGCAGCTAAAAATTGAGAGGCAGATCTAACTCAAGGCGGGTTCCTACTTCTGCAGTGCTGCTGTCTGTTTTCCTTTTGTGCACCTTCAAATGCACGACTTAAGAACTGGGGAAAGGGAATTTTCAGTAGTGACTTATCTAATGTCTTTCTTTTACAGATCTCTGTTGGTGGCATAGAGTGGGACTACATTGCTACGCAGGGCCCTTTGCAGAGTACGTGTCAGGATTTTTGGCAGATGATCTGGGAACAAGGGATTGCCATCATAGCTATGGTGACGGCAGAGGAGGTGAGTATAAACTGAGTCAGAAATCCCGCAATGGTTTTGGTATGGTCTGGTAGAGGAAGGGAGGGAGTCTTTGCTCCAACAAGAACACCAATCCAAGATAAATTTCTAGTGACCCCTTTGCCCATCCTGTCTTGCTTTTCATGACAGAAAGATGCAATTTTGCTGACTTTTCGCTGGAAAGTTGGTTTACTCAGTGAGAAACCATAACACCATAGCAGTATTTAACAGAGGAGAGATACAGCTGTTACGGGAGCATTGGTTGCTTGAATGTTCTCATGCATCCTGTTAAGCAAGTGTTTTGCTTTCAAGGAAAGCGGGCGAGAAAAAAGTTTCAGATACTGGCCACGGCTTGGCTCAAGACACAACACGGTGACGTACGGAAGATTTAAGATCACCACGCGATTCCGTACAGACTCGGGCTGCTACGCAACTACGGGTTTGAAGATTAAACATCTCCTCACAGGACAGGAGAGAACAGTTTGGCACCTGCAGTATACTGACTGGCCAGAGCACGGCTGCCCAGAGGATTTAAAAGGATTTCTCTGTAAGTTCTATTTAATAGCTTTGTTTTGGAGTTGGTTTTTGTTTTGGTTTTTTTAATACCTCCTAAAGTGGCTGCTCTGTGTGTTTTAGCATTTGCTAACCAAGCATTCTGCTGAAATAGGTTTCTTCACACCAGCAGGAGATACTGAACTATGTTTTTGGCAGGACTATACCTGCCAGTTTGCTAAAGTGACTGTTTATGTCTAAAGCCAAATATATGAGTTAGTAAAAAGTCATGCAGATTAAAACCTAACTGCATCACATACTACACATTTGAGTGTGTTCCAGCAGTAACAAGATGACCACAAGCCAATCTGGTGGGTAATAGGGGAACAAGGTAAGGAAAGCCTTACGGGAGTGATGATCTTCATAGATCTGCATTGCTTTGGTTGGGATTTATACAGCATGTCATTTTTCTGTGGGCTGTTTGTTAAATTGCCACTTCTCTGGTGGTCATGCAGTGTGATAGCACGGCTAATGGGGCTTCATCTCCTAAATTTGTCATTCTTATCCTGTTGAACTTAATAGCCTACTTGGAAGAGATACAGTCAGTGCGGCGCCATACGAACAGCACTGCGGATCCTAAGAACTCGAATCCTCCTGTGCTGGTACATTGCAGTGCAGGAGTAGGACGGACAGGAGTGGTCATACTGTCAGAGATCATGATCGCCTGCTTGGAACACAATGAGGTGACCTGTTTTTCTTTCTCGTGCTTTAAATAATGGTAGGTAGTGGAGGAGTAAATAACCTGCCTAATAAATCGTTTATGGCTGTTCATCTGAGCTTGCCTAAGATGTGGCCTTGGGAAGAGCCCTAACAACTATGGTTGAAAGAGCTCTTGGCAATTCAACAGAAGTTAATAATAATCTCAAGTTGCCCACTTGCACACTGGGTACTGAATGTTCATTTGGATCCTTGACTACATAAGGTGTTGAGTCACTGAGTGGAACAAGGTGTGCCCTAGGCTACTAAAGCATATTTCAGGATTTCGCCTTGACTTCACCTTTTTTACTTCATGCGTTAGTTTTAATGGATAATATTCAAGCACATGCTCTCTAACCAGTCTCTGTGCTTGCTATTAAATATTTCATTCCTAAGTATAGTAGTATTTGCAGTATCAGTCTCAGCAGAGGACAAAGCAGTAGTTTAATAGAATGAAACCTGGTCTTGGCAGCTTTTAGCCCAAAGTGAACAGTTGTAAAGTGCTTATTAATAATGTAATATGCCAGCTGAGACTCAGAAAACTGATTGTTTCGTTGTGTATCCCTGTCCTAACCCACATGGCAGACTTTTGCAGCCATTAGATTTGTGAAGACCCATACCCCAGGAGATAGGCGAGCTTAAAATGATGCATATTTCACAGATGAGAAAGCTGAGGTAGGCATGGTCAGTGGAGTAGTGCAGTCCATACTGCAGGCACGGGCAATGACTTGTCAGAGCTGAACTCAGAGCAGTTCATTCTGCCCTTAGATCACTGGTACTGCTCTGAACATCCTGCTGAGAAAGATGCCCTTGAGCCAGCAATGTGCCCTTGAGCCAAGAAGGCCAACGCCATCCTGGGGTGGATGAGAAGGGGTGGGTGTAGGGCAGAGAGGTTCTCCTGCCCCTCTGCTCTGCCCTGCTCACACCACAGCTGCAATCTTGTGTCCAGTGCTGGGCCCTCAGCTCCAGAAGGACAGGAACTGCTTGAAAGAGTCCAGCAGGGCCACAGAGATGCTGGAGGGAGTGGAGCATCTCCTGCTGAGGAGCGGCTGAGGGAGCTGGGGCTCTTGAGCTTGGAGCAGAGGAGACTGAGGGGTGCCCTCATTCCTGGGGATCCATTGGGAAAGGGCAGTGTCAGGAGGAAGGAGCCAGGCTCTGCTCTGGGATGGCCAATGCCAGGACAAGGGGCAATGGTCCCAAGCTGGAGCACAGGAGGTTCCAGCTGAAGATGAGGCCAAACTTTGTGAGTGTGAGGGTTATGGAGCATGGCCCAGGCTGCCCAGAGAGGTTGTGGAGTCTCCTTGTCTGCAGACACCCAAAGCCCTGGCCGTGTTCCTGTGTGACTGCTCTGGTGACCCTGCTCTGGCAGGGGTTGCACTGGGGGAGCTTTCCAGGTCCCTTCCAGCTCCTCATATTCTGTGGTTCTATGATGCTATAAGCCAGTCCCCTCACTCACGAGTCACTTGCAATGGTTTGTTCTCCTCCTCCAGATGCTGGACATCCCACGGGTGCTGGACATGTTGAGGCAGCAGAGAATGATGATGGTGCAGACGCTTTCGCAGTACACCTTCGTCTATGGAGTTCTTATTCAGTTTCTCAAAAGTTCTAGACTCATATAATGCCTGCCACTTCCTGAGGGACACTGCAAGAGTTTACAGCAAGAAAATTATGGCTGTCTGGGCAGACCTGCTCCCACCGGTGTTTTCTTCCCAGGATGAACCACACAGTTACCTTTTAGGGCTGGTATGTGACTGTTAAACGCCAGTCAGTTTAACAGTCCCTGCAAAGCAGGATCTTCGCTGGACTAAATCCTTCCCATGTTCAGCTGCAGTCGTATTAGGGAATGGTTTCACTTGCACTGGTCTGCAGTACTTGCATACGTTCTTTAGAGCGGTGTTACTCTGGGCAAAACAAGTATCCTATGGGATGGAAGTACACGGCACAATTTAACTGACACTATGTTTTAAAACATAGCTGTTAATTGTGTGAAAGCCAAAATCCGTAGGTGCACATGGGGTGAGAAATCTGCTCCTTGGGAATGTCAAGGTCTTATGCAGTTTCATTCTGCTTTCAATTTTATATTTAGTGTAATACATCTGTATTTTTTAAAATGAACTTTTGGTTTCCTCTGGTTTACTCAGCAAAATTAGCAGCTCTTAGATATTGTAAGCTGTTGCTTTAAGGACAGTTATTTTTATATTCAGCATTTTTTTAATTAAAAAAAAACCCACCACAGCCCACGACTTTTTAAGCAGCATGAGGAGAAGACTCGCAATGTCATGCAGAAAGTTCTAGGGGAAGCTGTTGGTAGTTGCGGTGCCGTGGGGTAGAGCTGACAGCTGAAAAACGATGGTAACTTCATGGAGCAGAGGCATGGTTACCTACTGAATTGTCAGCAACGAGCAGGGGAAAAACCTGCAAGGTTATCGGAAATAGATGAAAGAAAGTACATATTCAGTATTACTCACGTATTTAGAGGACAGTTTGATTTTACTGGCTGAAATCAAAGTGGATGCAAATGTTTTAAGCACTTTTTTTGTTTTGCTCTGTTATTTATGTAGTTAAACATGGAAGCTATAATCATGCGTTGTTCCGTATGGTAATGTACCATTACTAACCTGTTATTTGAGGAAGAGCCTTTTCAGTTGATGGAGCGAGAGAACCAAAACTGGCGTGAGAAGGTGCATGGGGGCGAGGTGGCAGTGATGCAGCACGGCGGAGGCGTGGCAGCTGCGATTGTTGGTTTACACAGTGCGAAGACGACCATTAAAAACGTTTATTTCCAGCCAAGAAAGCCTTTAAAGCGCTTGCGGTTTCTGCAGAATCCTCCAGATTATTTGGTCAGTACCAGGACACATTTTGCTAATGCCGTGCTGCGCTGCGATGCCGGACGTCGGCAGGAGCCGTCTGAGAGCACCCGCTCCGAGAGGGTGTGAGGGCTCCGAGAGGTAACCCCGGAGGCGTGGGTATTTCGGTAACTGTGTAGGTGGCTGAGTCAAAGGCCGCGGCACGGACCTGGGGCTGAGTTGTACCTTTGGTCGCTTCCTTTTTGTCCCCCGGCTCTGGTCTAATGATGATCCCTAAATAATCCTCTGTGGTTTGCAAACGGGGACAGCGTGGCCTTGCCTGCTTTTTCAAGTGTTTGAGATGCCGAGTTGAGAATCCCTATCCGAAAGTGAGCTGTTAGTCTGTAGAAACCTGGTTTAACTGAAAAAGCCCTATAGCAGAGCAGTCTGCAGGCGTGTTGAAGTGTCCGTTTCCCTGGATACCTGCTGAGCAAAATGGGGTGAGACTGAAGTCCTATTATCACTGGTAAACTGAGGTTATTTTCCTGAGCTGTAGCCAGGATTTGGAAACTGCTATAAATAACTAAAACACCTTCAAAACAATGATTGTCTCCCAAGACATTCATTAATAATAATTAATAGGCTGCCTCCGTTTCCTCTGAGATAAGCTACTTCCACAAAGGAAAACACACGGCCCAGGTGGCATGGTGCAAGTGTGTCACTGTACAAAACGTGGTACCTTGGTGTGTTTGGGCTGCTTTGAAGCTGTCTGAGTTGTTCTGCTCGCAGGAGAATATTTCAGATGGGGAAAAAAGTGTTCACTTTGTAAACAGGAAATGCCTAGGAAGTGTTAATGCCACATGTAGAACTGGAAGGCCAGAGGAGACCACTTACTGGAGACTGATTCTGTACTTACAAATCTTGCAACAAACCAGTTTGACTGATCTCTGGTAACAGAAGTAGTAAAAGAGGCAAACACTGATCTGTGTCACGCTGTGTTTTAAAGGCATTGCTGCCTTCTGACACAGTTCACTTCTCTCTTCAGAAACATTTGTGAATGGGAAGGTGTCCTCTAAAACGTAGCTTGCACCGTTCCCGTTGGTGAAGCCTGGAGGGTGATCTTCATAGCCTGATGCCCACAGCTTCTATTGCAGACAACCACAACTTGGTTTTTAGCTGTCCAGCCGTCACTGGGTCAGAACATCAGCTGGGAGGCTTTAAGAGGCGCAGTTAAAACAAGCAATTTAATCCAAAGCTTACGGGATTACCTGAGGTGGGTGAGGAAATGTCTCTCTTGGCTTTCTTTCCTGTTTTGCTGAAAGAGGCTGTGCTCAGTTTTGGAGGCAGTTTCTCTCTAATCTTGCAGTTACAGCCTTGATTTACGTTTTCAAGCATAACCCTGCTACCTCCCCCACTTCAGATCTGCCCACCAGCAGCCCAGTTTTGCAGCAATAGACTTGACCTTAATAAACTTGACTTCGTGTGGGTTTTCCTGCTGCAGACAGGATTGCCTTTGCAGGTGAGCATATGGCTCCAAGTGAGCTCTAAAAATGAGCAGTTTCCCTTCTGAAGATACCAAATCAAAATAAACTTCACAACCTTAACAAAATTAATTTTAATTGTTTAGATTTTCAGTTAATCTGGAAGAGAAAATGCAGGTTTTGGCACTTTGAGTCTTGAAAAGGGATGCTTTTTACATGTGCTTGTGCTGGGTGCTTCATGGAGTGTTGGACTTCATAAGAGCATCCGGTGTCCAAACCCAGCCACAGCGTGAGCCAGGGGTGCACTGATCTGTCAGAAGCTTCAAATTCCACTGTAAACCTGTCCGTTTTGCAAACGTGTTCTGTTTCTGTGGGGATGAAACCAGATTTTTAGGCAAGATTTGAGCTGACTTTCTTTAGCGATTTGTGTGGAGACGTTCTTGCGGTAAATGGCAAAGGTGATGCTGACCTCTAGGGATGTCGGAGCTCTCAGGGATAAATAACGGTGCTATGAAGAGACAGATTTGGCTGTCTTTGGTGGGCGAGGTGGAGAATGCTTTTTAGGATCCAAGTCTGTGAACATTCAGGAGAAGAACCCACAGAGTGAGGTCAGGGCTTCTGCACATTTGGTTTCTTTCTCGGTTGCTGTGATGGGAGACGTTTTGGCCACTGAATCTTTGTGGTCCTGGGCTAGCAAGGGAGTTTTGCACAGCTCTTCCGCAGCCTGCACGGCAGTGCCCTCCTTTTTGTGCTGTCCCCAAGCTTTATGCCTGAAAGCTGCTCTCGCTGGGACACCTTCGGCACAAGCAGGCGGTAAAAACGGCAAGCGCGGGGTGCTATGGTTTGCGTCTAGAAATACATTTAACTCCAGGCAGGTCAGCAAGGCACAGTTCCTATAGTTTCCGTGGGTGAAAAGATGCTCTAAGTTATCATCAACATTTAGGGGAAAATAAAGTAAAATGAAGTTACAACAAATAAAAGAAATGCGTACTAACGTGCAGACAAGGAAATGTGCTCCTCCTGCAGTCCTGTGCATCTTTTGTTTTTGAAGTGGATGACATTTGGAGCAATTTTCTCCCAAAACAGCTTCCTGAATTTATTGAGTGAGACCACCTGAGGCTGCTGCTACGCTGCTGTTGCTGGAGCAGCTGTTGAGGCTCATGGATTTCAATGGGCTCTGGACCAAACCGGGGAACTGCAGGGCTGTTTATCGAACAGGCTGCGCGGTGAGACCTCACTTGTAATGTCAGCACCATTACTAAAGCCCTGGGCTTAAAACAATGAGCTCATTGCTGTGTTCCCATAGTTAGCTCAGATTATTAATTTAAAAGACACAACACTTCAGTTGCTGTAAGAACTCTGTGCTTTGGAGTTCAGGATTCAGTTGGTTTTGGCTTTCCGTTTCGCAAAGCCAGAGCCCAGTCCTGCAAGACCCAAAATCGCTGCAGTTCTTCCTGGTATTGTAGGAATTAAAACAGCCTTATTGCCAGCGAAAGCTTGAGCCCCTAAGGCATGAATACTCACTTGTCTGCTTTGAATTTAAATACAGATTGCCAGAATTAACCAGAAGAGCGGGGCAGGGACGCGCACACGTGAGGCTACGGCATTCGAAGGAAAAGTGGCTGGGAGGTGGGAAGAAACCCCCTTGTGAAATCGGTGTTGGAAGTGGAGAGTGAGGATCTGGGGAACGGCTGAAGGCGTCTGGAGGATTTGGATCGGTTTGTGTCCAGGGCAGAGCTGCTAGGAGGGCCTGGTTCCTAGGGTATGGTTTATGGTGGGGTAAGTGAACGTGTAGCCATAGCTGTTGTTTTTGCTGGCTTTTTAATGTGGTTTTTGAAAGTTCAAACATATTTTCAGAGGCTCTGTTATTTTTGCATATCTCCTTTCCAAGTGTATTATTTGATGCAATCTGCCAGCTCGGTTTGTGTACTCACTAAAGGTCAGAGTTTCCGAACCGTGGTCTCTGGTTTTACACAGGAAAAACCGCAGGGGGAACAGGGGCATAGGCAATGTTGCAGTGATAATTTCTACTGGATTTGAGAGTCTGAATATTCTTTCTGGTGTTTATGTAGGTGGGGATTGCACCCGGTTAAGGCTGGGCTGAAAATCAGGCCCTTGAAATGGGGAATTTTAACGTGTGCTTAGAAATGAGGCTGCAAGGCAGCGTTTGCAATACAGTGATATTAAAACTTCAGAGAGTCTCTAATACTGGGCTAAGGTAAGGGAAGAAATTGAACTTTTATCAGCTGTTGCAATACAAAAACCAGTCTCGGTCAGATCCTGTTGGGGACCAGCTAACTTGGTGTATTTTCTTGGCATCACCCGTGCTACTTTAATATCTACAGGGGCTGGAAAAAGGAGGATTTATTGCCCTCAACCAGCATTTAAAACAGTTGTGAAATGGCCTTCGGTTCTATTTGAGATTGGTGAAGAACAACCCCCGGTGTGTTTGTTCTTGGGAAGTGCCCTCTTCAGCTCTAAGTAGGGGATGAAGACGGAAATCAAACGTGAGGGATCTAATGGATGGGGTTTACGACAGATCCGGCCTGTGGGAAGTCAGTCTGGAGTCACCGGAGCCTTACTTGGGTTCGGATACGCGGCAGTCAAAGTACCACATTTTTCAGTTTACGAGCAGTTTCAGAAGGTGCCAGACCTTTACAAAGGGAATTTAAATGCTGTCTTTCCATCTGGAAACACGTAGGTAAAATGAGGCGGCTTTTAAAATACTTCAAAGACTTTTCAAATGCCAGTTATTCCTAGAATGGCAGGAACCTTGATGAGGAAAAACCAGGGAAAATCCAGTCTGTCACCTCGCTGACCCTGGATTCTGACGAAGTGTAAATGCTCTTTGCAAAGATACTTCCTTACATTGCTCTGAAATACCCCACGTGTCTGTCCTCCCCATGGCTGACTGGGGACGTGGATGGAAACTGCGGGGCCTTGACCTGGCACTCACGTACGATTATGTCCACTCCTGCAGGGGCTGAAATCTCTTCGCTGGGGTAAAGCCAATGGGTGTTTGAAGTCCTTTCAGCAGCTCTGCAGGATATTTAGTCCTTAGTGTCAGCAGTGCAGGATCCGGCTCCTTTTCCTCTTTCATTTAAGCCAGTATGCGAGAATTTAAATGGGACTTTGTGGAAACAGTAGCAAACATGAAGTATTATTTCCTAGGACTAAGCTAGTGTTTGTTTTTGCTGTCTTGCCACCGATACTGTAAAAATGTATAACCAAAACAGCTTTAATTCTTGTAAAACTGAAATTGGTTTGTAAAACAATGTACAAATTGTGTTTCATAGACAGAAAAGCTTGTATTACTAAATGTAATATATGTGAAATGAATATATTATAGTCTATTTTTGCCATGGAAATAAATATTTGAAGCAACTGCGAGGTTTGGTTGTTCCATTATTGAAGGAAAAAATCAGTGGAGTTGGTTTAAATGCGCAGTCCTGGGTTGATGTTCTGTACACGAAGGTGTTCGCCCTGCAAGTGCTGTCTGCATCTCGGTACCAAGACAGAGCTCGCACTGTCAAATACCGACAGCTGTCGGCTTCCTGGCCCCTGCTGCTGCCACCCTGGCCTTACTGGTTATTATCATTTGTTTATTATCTTTAATTATCATTATATTTAATTATTGGTATATATCATATTATACCATAATATATAATGTATAATA
>NW_010202614.1:0-12766 GCF_000695765.1 Mesitornis unicolor | reverse complement strand
AAAGCCCTCCAAACGAGCCCTGCTAATTCCATTGTATGTCAAGAATCTGTGTTCAGAATATACTAAAGTATTATAACATTCTGTGAGAAACGGTGTATATTGCTTTTCATGTGTAAAACAAATTAGTAACTATTGAGAAGCAGTAATATTATGTCCTTAATACTATGCCTTTGTTACTCTTCCTGACTGAATGGTAACACAGCAGTAACATCTTTATGAAGTACTGCTGCTACCGTGGTTTTCAGCTTTGTGATTTGGAAAAGCCTCATATTTTATAAATACAAAAATTCCCCATGGAATTTCTGGACCTGTTAAAAATCTCCTATGCTCCCCTTATCAGGTGCTTTAGTATCTCCTGTCTCCATACTACTGTATCTCCTGTCCTCAGGAGATACACATACTTAAAACCAGTGGCCTGAATGTGCCAAGTGTTTTGTGAAATAATGTTCAGAAAACTTGAAACTCTGAAAGATCTTTTGTAAAAAAGTAGTTGACTGTGAAACTTATGACAGGAGTATCAAGACATACTTTTGAAAGGAAATGGTCAACTGAATTCCAAACTACTTTGACTACAGACTACATTAACTATCCTACTAAGGACATTGACATCTGTTTTTTAGACAGCTATATCCTGAATACAAGTGCTAATCATCAATGGTTCAATGATGCATAGTAACAGATGTAAGAAAACTATTGTGTCTCCTGATGCTGATTCATCACATGTGCAAGCAACTATTAAGTCAGTACATTACAAATTTCAAACGTCAGTGAAAGTTCAGGCACATAACATGACTATCTGCACAGACCAGCTCTTTGATTAAAGCTGTACAAAGTGACTCTGGCTACTTGTGATCATTTACTGTGACCAAATACTGGTTTAGATTCATTCGCAAAGCTGGGAAGCTAAAAGTAAAGGGAAACTTCCAAGACAAACTATAGCTATGTAAGATTTTTTTGTCGCTGCAAGTTTGAAGATTAATACCTTTTAAGTAACATGAAAGGTAATGTTTATTGAAATTTTGTGTTTTCTAGTCTGAGATATCTATAGGGACCTTGTGTCATTTTATTATAAACAGTACTTATGTTAAGTTCTTAAAAATGCCTATTTTTCCACCTGTCTCCTCAAATTTGCCTTTTTCCTCTGAGGTCATTCCATCCTGGTCTTCTCTTTATCCTTCTGCAAAGGAGTGAAAATCAGTTAGAGAGACAGAATAATGAAAAAGGTCAGAGAAAAGAAACAAACTGTTCTTGAAACTATTCACTAGGTGAAAGTAAGTGCTTTGAATCCCTTTGAAATGCCATTCAAACTTCTAGTTGCGCTCAGGTCAGTAAATCATGCTCTTTGAAGCCAGGCTCAGGGCACAGATGAACAATGAAAGAAGGTGGACCAAGGAAAAAGCAAAGACTGTCAGAAGCAGAGACAGAGCTGGATGTTGTAAATACCACTCTGGAGTGCCAAAATAAAACTCTTACAATACTTTGGCACTTGGAGCTGGGAAAAAAAACCCACAAAATTAATAACTATGTTTAAGCACCAGAGAAGTACAACATACAGCTGGGAGGAGACCAGGCTAAACGTCAGGCAGAATGGACAGGACCGGTATGTTCCATTGTCTTCTATCTCAAAGGTGCCTTTGTCTATCCCTTTGCCTGGGGATTTCAAGGTCACTGAAGGAGGCACCAGACTTGTCAGAGTAGATACAGTCAGAATGGTAATCAGCTACTAGAATAGCTGCTTCTAACCTGGTACGCAGCATTCTGTGCCACCCTGTAACTGGTTTAGGACCTTCTGCATATTTCCCTTTCTGTTAGTTCAAACTGCTGCCAAAGGCCATTGTCATTTTAAGATGTCATGAAATCTTGCCTGTATAAAACAAACAAAAAAGAAAATAGTTCCAGTTAGCATAGAATATTACAAACCAATATGCAAGCAATTTTGGTCACCTTCAATCTTTTTCCTCTTCCTTACAGCTATAGTTTAATAAAATTGAAGTTTTGAGACCTAAACGGATGTCAAGGAATTACAAATTTAAGGGAAATTGTGTCAATATTTGGCTTATTTCAGTCAATCTAAATATTGTTTAGATGGGATTATCACTCTCTTCACTATAACTGAGCCAGGTCTTGACAATGTGACTGAGACCTCAGTCTTAAGAAGTGAGTAAATTGTGAATAAAGACTTCAGGATTTTCTGTGAATGAAGACATCTAATGAATTGATGCAGCAATAACTTATGAATTGAAATAGTTTAACATAACTTGTGGGTAAGAAAAATAAGAGAAGTGAACAGAGAAACTTTGTTTGTTTGTTTGTTTTAAAATATAAATGTGGTAAATTTGACGTGTTATTTGTTAAACATAAATGTTAACAAAAAAAAAGAAAATCTCTCCTCAGAGACAAGAAAATCTATTAATCTATTTGCCACTTTTCTTTTGCCTTTATCAATTAATTATTTTTTAAAGCTGTGATCATATGTGTTTGAACTGTATACACCATCAGTCAGTCAGTCCATCACGCAGCTCATGCAGCTGAATGGCCATTTAGGAGAACAGCTTATCACTGTAGGTGGTAAGCAAGTTAAAGAGTAGGTAAGAAATATAAGGGGGATAATATATTATGCATTTTGCTTATTAAATCATACATAATTTTAATTACAATTTATAGAGAAAACAGTAATTGTAATATAATTGCAGTTGTAATAAATTACTAAATCCTCTCAGTGACCAGTGACCAAGGTTTTAAATATAGCACTTGCTAGTGTCTCACATATTGTAACTCTTCATTATTTGTGTAAACATGTTTCCATGCCACTTGTCATTTGCCTATCTCCAGAACATCAGCGTTATATGAAGTAGTGAAAGGTGACTACAAGACAGCCAGTAGCTCTTTCAGAGCAGTGGGGATGGTGCAGATGTTCCCACTGCATCTATTGCTGTATTCAGTAGGACTTTATATCTGTCTGTGTCAAATCTTATTTTAGTTATGAAGAGTGGGATCTAGTGACTTTTGTTTAGTATTAAGCAGTGTAAAACTAGCTATTTGACTTCTTTTGAATCAAAGCTTTGCAAAGCTTTTACTTACAAGAACAACTATGCTTTTTTCACTTGTCAATATGCTTAAAAAAAGACACTTTGCCTTACAGCTTCAGATTTAACTTAAGCATTTAATATTTCAGTGAAATGTATTAATAAGTTAAAACAAAAACCTATAATCAAGTAAGGATGAAACTGATACATATAGATAATTATGAACTATTATGCAGACAATTGGTTCTGTTCATAGCTGCTCCTCTAGTGCTGAAGCCAACGTAGCTGCAGGCATAATGGTACTTTGCAACTGTGAATATAACCCGCAATGAGATGAAAATATGGAATATTCAGTGGAAAATTCAATGTAAGAGTGGTATAATTTGCATCAAGATGTTTTTGCTATTTGAACTTTCCTTATTACCAGAGTAGATGTGGTTCCACAAGAGATTTTACAAGGCCTTTCAAACAAGTCACATACTGGACTTTAAAAAAATAATTTTGGATTTTTTGTTAATTGTTACAAAAAGTATGATCTCTCAAAGAACTTTTTTGAAATAATTTCTAAGCATCTTAAAAAGGAATGCCCTCTGTATTCTGACTCTTATTTAAGTCTAATTTATGAATTATTAATTTCAATTACTTAAATTCCAGTTTCATTCTGCACTTGTTTGCTGTCATGAACTCAGTGTGATCCATGGTACAACCAACTTTTATATTAATATTTGTGAAAAGCCAGTATTAGCTACAGTGTTGTGACGGGTAAATTAAGAGCACAAGCCTCTGAACAAAAGGTAAGATTGTCATAAATGTAGCAGATAGCCATCAAAAGATATTGAAAACTTTTTAAATCAGAAAAAAAACAGTTTTATATTTCATAGTTTTGTTAGATAAACAGTGTTATTTTGTGTAACTTGGAACTTCCTTTTTATTCCTTCTTTTTAATTTCTGCAGAAAATCCTGAATGACAGTGTGTTTACTGTGAAGGTGGTGAGACACTGGAACTGGTTGTCCAGGGAGGTTGTGGAAACCCCCTCCTCAAATCAAGGGGAATATGTTCAAGGCCAGGTTGGACAGTGCTTTGAGCAATCTGGTCTAGTAGGGGTTGGAATGAGATGATCTTTATGGTCGCTTCCAATCCAAACCATTCTATGTTTCTGTGATTCTATGAATGCTTTTCCAGAAGTGCAGTACAGATTTAAAGCTCACTGTTCATAGTGAACATTGGCCATATGGCAAACTACAAACGGTGAGAAATTAAAATTACTGATGATCCCAGTATGTTATGTTTTATTATAAAGATCAGTTTACAAATTATGCTTTGGTTTTATTCCTTCTTTTTTGGTGCATATGATTCCATATCTGTTCATTTTTTCACTTCATCAATGGAAACAAGATTACTAAAGTAGTGAGGAAAATAATAAAGTAGTGAGGAAAACCAGTGATATTAAGCATGTTCCACCTTTCAAATTTCAGTCAAAATTTTCTAACAGAACTGGAGTTATGCATTTGTACAAGTATGTGAGTATAAAATCTTCACTGCTAAATACACATAAATATAATGAGTCTGATTATTGAAAGGATGAGTTGCTCAAACTGTTTTTTAGAACACAGTGTTACTTCTTTATGGATGAAAGGAAATCTTGTTTCGTATGGCAGAATGTCAGCATGGGAAAAATGAGCATTAATGTAGTCTTCATAGCACAATGTATATACAAATAGGATATAATATATTATATACCAGTTTATTTCAAATACAGTAAAACAAAACAAAAATTGCAAGCACAAGCATTGTCATCCAATGTTTACTAAAGAAAATAATAATTAACTCTCTTATTGAAAATAATGACACAGAAAGTAATGACTACTCCAAGAAAGTATATGTATACCACAGATGGAGGAACTTTTCCTGGCCCCATTATTTATAGGGGAAAAAAACCCAAACCATTCTTCACAAAGAAAAGTCGCTTCTTCTTAGGTCAGTAGTGGATTGCTTTCCTTGAAAACTACTGATGTTTGAAATTATAGGGGGATAACACCACTATTTTTCCATTAATCTAGCTGTATTGCTACTTCATGGCTTTTCTAAAATGTAAATGATTGAGGTGATAAGATTTAAATAATAAGCATCTGACAATTTGGGAAAGATATCAGCAAGGATAATCCACTCTACAGATTTTGCTATTGTAATGTTGATGACCAGTATCAGTCTGCTAGGTGAAATGCATGGAATGGGTTGAAAATTTGTCTCCTAATATTTAAGTAACAAAAATGGTTAAAATAATTGTGTATAAAATTAGCTTATATTTTGTTGCTACACAGACATATTAATGAAAAATTATTGTAATTTAAGAAATTTGTTGACATCTCTGCAGGTCACACCTGTTTTAGCAGAAGTATATTTTTCTTCTTCAGAGGTCTGTTCTTTATTTTATAAACTAGCTCCTTGGAACAGCTGTTTCATGTGTTCTGATTTTGTGTTTAATAATAAGCTCTAATCAAAGCCTGGAGTGAACTTGCCTATTGTTGCTGTCATCAAAGGAAGAAATATTTTTGATGTTGTATCTATACATGAATCTGAATTGATCTGTTCCTAATTTCCTATTATAATGAATAAAATGAGACATAATTTGCATATTTTGTGTTTGTGCATATATTGCAAGCCTCCCCTCTTCAACTGAGTGTTGACAGAACTGAGTTGAAGGAGTTAAAGATTTGCATGTCATTAACAACTATTCTCTAAAAATGGACCACATGACAGAGAACAACATCAAAGTGCTCTACGTGTTTACATTACCAGAGGTATTTGAAAAATGAAGATCTGTGATGGTGGTGTTGCTATGTCCTATGCCACTTAGAGCACTCATGTTCATGAGCAGACATCAGTTGGTGGCTGGATTAATTGCACCTACATTTCTATGGTTGTCTTTCACAATCTATCATCTGTTTGTGAACGAGAAAGAGGCAGCAAGCTCTGTGCTATCATTTTTTTGATCACAGTTATTCACAGGTCTTAGAGAAATAGTGATGGAGTGAATGGTGATTGCACTCTCCTATCCTTGGAACTCATACAACCTTAAGTAGAGACAGAGGGTACAGAGGCTGTACACACCCGATCTGTCATCTTGGTTCCATATCCTACTTTCCTCATGCATTTATTTGTCTTAAAAGTCCTTCACCTCTGCTGCTTGTTAAAGAAATATTGTTACAGTAGTCTGTGTAGTCTCCTTCACTTATGCAACTTCTTCAGATTTGCAGAATAATATACTTAATGGTCTGAAGTATGAACTTATGCTATTTTTGTTTAACACATAGTATGCTGATCACGTCATCAACTCTGTAAAGCACCTGTTGCAAAGAATACATCACAGTGATTGAAATCTTGGCAGCATATATTTTGTTCCTTCTCTGGTTGGAGATACATTCTTGAACCAATCTTCTCTTGTAGGGTGCCTGGCTCAAATATGCAGGTGCAATGCTTGTACCTGAATGAGAGTCCAAGGTGTAGCACATTTTAAAAATGCTCCTTTAGTGCACCAGTGTTGTCATTGTAATTTGTCGTCTGCTTACATTTTCCAGTGTTTGCATCACTGCCTAGATAGTGTTTCCATGTAATGTAATTTGGTACTGCTTGACACTTTGTTTCTTGGTGTATTTTTTTTAGCTGCTGAGTATTTTTGTGTATTTTGAATGCAAAATCTTTGTATGTTCTTTGCTGAGTTGTGTGATTCTTTTATCCTTCTATTGTTCAGACTGGCCTGGTTTATTTAACCTTCCCTGAGAGATTCTTATTTTAATGTCCCAATTTTTCCCATTTGTTTTCCCACAGATTTTTTCTTGTTTCCACCATTATTTTTGTATTACTTACTTTCTTGTTCACTCCCCATTTTATATACAATATATTTGTAAATAAAAAGTGTATCCCAAATTTCAAGTTTAGGCAATGATATCAATCAATATGAAATACTGTGTTGTTTGCTTTCACCTAGATATATAGCCTGATATAAATTGTTCAAGGTATTTCACAGACAATGCTTTGTACTGACTAATATAACTCATGAGGTATGTACTTTTGCTTGCTGGAAGTTGTTCCAAATTTCTAGAAAAAAACCCAAAGCTGTTGTAAGCTGTGTCAGAGTCAAACTACAAGACATGTTTTATTGAAATTATTAGTGAAAACATAGAAACAAATGGTGACTTACAAATGTTTACAGGTATTTGCAGAAAGTAGATGAGAAAGAGTTTATAAAGTAATTTCTTCAGGAATAAATTTGAGAAACTATAAAAATATTCAGGTAAAAGTAGGAAGCAGAGTGAACAATATGAAGGAATAGACGAAAATTTACCATCCTTTTGCTCTAATAGTTTTTGGCAGGGCAAATAACTTTAAAAGGCCATGTTTTCTCTCACACTATTTTGTCCCAAGATGCCGTGAAGGCCTTCTAGCTCTCATAAAAGTCAGGAAAAAGCAGTCTCTAGAGTAGTCCCCAACATATTCAGAAAGCTCAGAATAAAAAATAAGGAACAAAATTATCTTGCCCGTTGCAAATTGCTGTAAAATATATCACAGCAAATGCCTTTGGCTTTCCAACATGTACTTAGCTCCTGTTTATAATCCAGTGTGCATCAATTCACTAAGTAACCATCATGACCTCTGTATAACCAATAGAAGCAAAATCAGGTATGCCAAACTAGTAATGGTACTGTGATGGTAACATAATAGGAGAC
Organism: Mesitornis unicolor; assembly: GCF_000695765.1. Taxonomy (NCBI): domain Eukaryota; kingdom Metazoa; phylum Chordata; class Aves; order Mesitornithiformes; family Mesitornithidae; genus Mesitornis; species Mesitornis unicolor. The sequence goes on along the minus strand of NW_010202614.1, from coordinate 5,012 downwards.
CACACTGAAGTCAAATATGAGTTTGTGTAATTTATCAGAAAAGTAATTTCCTCTTCAATCTCAAGTTAGAAAAAAATGATAATTAAATCAATTAAGAGTATCCCTTGTTGTTCATGTTACTCACTCTACCCCTGCTTACCTGGTGGTGCAGTTACTCACTGATAGAAACATAAATATAAAGCAGAGATACATGCACTAACTGCATAGGTGATGTACATCACTTTTTCAAGACTCTATTCACAAATTCAGGAGAGAGAAAAGTTGTTTTTTTTTAAAGTAAAGCTGAGGTTCAGAGACTTTGAGAAGTGAAGCTTGTATCAGGCATCTATTATGCCTTCAAATAAATGGTCAAAATAAGATTGCCAAAAGCAAAACTTAGATATTTTAGTAAAATTTGCATTTCTTTCTTGGAAAGTTCCAGCACATGAAGTAGTCTCCTTATGCGTGAAAATACACCTCTCATTTCGATTACTGCTTTAATTCAGCTGTGTTTCTCAAACTTCTCAACCTTCTGATATTGAACTCAGTCACAATACCTGTTGATTTCACACAGTTGTGGTGACCTAAACCTACTGTGTCATGCTGGTATCTCAGGCAGGTAGAGCCCGGGACACTATTTTTTATTTCTTCTGCATCTGAATTGCAGAGATTTTGCTTCACTGTTTATTGGGTCTACATGAAAGAAAGAGGAGGTTCCGGGGAATCCAGCTCAATTCCTATTGATGCCAGTGAGAGACTCTTCACTGCTTCAGTGATAATATGATAGTACTTTATTAGAATATAAACTTTGCCTTGCTAGAATCATATCCCTAGCTTGTTTGTCGTGTTCTGAATGTAAATGGATCAGGTGTGTGTGAGAAAGAAAGACATGGGGAAGAAGACAGCAGCAGGGTGTAGTTTACATCTCCCAAATGTGAAGTAAGCATTTAAGTATCATTTCTTCCAATTAACTTTTTTCCCCTCTAAAAAGGATGATAAGCAACTACAACTTTAAAAATATTTTCCTAAAAAAATGTATCATTCATCAAAGAGTAGAGGTGCACTGGGTGCGAAGGCCTGTAGTTCAAACACATCCACTGCTAATACAAGAATAAAATCTGCAGCAGATATTGTAATGACTATAACTAGCAACATCATCTGTTAATCACTAAAAGTTTCTTGGCAGTCAGCAATGAGTTTGGCAGCCATGAAAAAATATAATAGAAATGTTCTCCATATGCTCCATCATGTTATACTGGATGGTTTCCAATGATAAGGCCTTGGCCATAAGTCAAGGATCATGACTACAGAGTGTCTTGGTACGATGTAACAACACATTTTGTGTTGGGGTTTCTTTTTCAGCTTTTTATTTGATTTGATGCCAGACTTATCAGCTGTTAATTTAGATAGCCACTGTTCCACCTCCTTTGAAGTAAACAAAAAAAAGAAAAGCAGTATATGTAATAAGAATAAAACTATTTTCCCGAATTTATAGGGAACTGAATGTTCCAAGATTGCTTTTCTGTCATTTTTTCTCTCATTTCTCCTTATTTCTCTCTCCTTATCCTCTTCTAGCTGTTTCCTGTTTGCTTTGGTACTCCTTGAAGATGTGACAGCAATTGTACCTTAAGCTTCATTACCAGAACAAACAGTAAAGAAGTAGCCCTCAAAAAAATGAATGAATGTTTCATAAAGCCACAGTGCTTTACAGGGGTACTTTGAATGAAATATTGTTAATGATTTATCTTGCATCTGAAGGGAAGTAGTTTTAAGGTTTTTATCTTCATCTTTTTTTTCTTCCCATTATGCAAAACTTAAGTCATGACTGCCTGCTTGAATTCTGAGCATCTACTTCTCCCAGTAATATTAATATGAGACCAACAGATCTGACCTGCTTAGATGAATGGCTAGTTTAATCTATTACAGCAGTTCCTGAGTTCTAGGCAATAATTTTAAGACACTGAGACAGCTATTTGCCAGAAACAGTCATATGCAGAGGATATAAGGCCCTTGAACCAAAAGCCAATGAATAATGTAGGAATAAAATATAGACAGATACCAAAAAGACAAAATAAACCTTCCTTTAACCAGGTCGTAAAAATGGAGAGGAAGATCCCACAGACAAACTCCCATCAAAATACCTCTGTGAAAGGACAACAGCTTTATGGCTAAAACTAGTAGTATCAGGGAATGACTTCAGCAAATACTTTCTCAAATGGAGGATGGGAAATAGCAACTTGAAGCAAAAGCTTGTTTAAGTATTTTCATTCAGAGAATATTATAAATGCTGACACCAAAATGAGTGGAGTAGTTGACACTCCAGAAGGGAGAGCCACCCTCCAGGTAACCTGGACAGACTGGATGAGTGGGCTAGCAAGAGCTGTATGAAGTTCAACACTGACAAGTGTAAGGTCTTGCACTTGGGAATACGTAGTCCAAGAATGCAGCCAAGACTGGGTTCCACCTGGCTAGAGAGCAACACTGTGGAAAGGGACCTGGGGATCTTGGTGGATGAAAAGCTCAACATGAGTGAACAGTGTGCTGCAGCTGCAAAGAAAGCCAACAGCATGCTGGGTTGCATTAAAAAGGCATCACCAGCAGAGACAAAGAAGTCTTTATCCTCTCTACTCGGCACTGGTCAGTCCACACCTTGAGTACTGTGTCCAATTTTGGTCTCGGCTAGGAAAAAAAAAAGATGCAGACAGGTTGGAAGGGGTCCAGAGAAGGGTCACGAGGGTGATCAGAGGACTGAAAGACCTGCCGTATGAAGAAAGGCTGAGAAAATTGGACCTGTTCAGCCTAGGGAAGGGAAGGCTTAGGAGGGACCCTATCACTATGCACCAGTACACAAAGGGAGGCTACCTAACTTCCTAGAAGATGGAGACTACCTTTTCACAAGGAGTCACATGGAAAAGACAAGGGGTAATGGACACCAGTTGCTTCTGGAGAGGTTTCAACTGAACCAAGTCTTTTTACCATGAGATCAATCAAACGTTGGAATAATCTCCCAGGGGAAGGGGTAAATTCCCATACACTGATCAGTTTTAAGAATCAGCTTGACAGGGTGCTGACTCAATTCATTTGAACTATACTTTTACCTTGAGAGATTGGACTAGATGATCCTTGTGGTCCTTTCCAACCTGGTATCCTATGATTCTACGATTTATTCCTCTCATTTTTGCTTTCAATAATGATTCTGTTGATGCATTTTAACTGTACATGTGTGCATGAAGTAAAAGAAGGATTTCAAGAGGAGTTTCTGGATTTTATTAATCAGAAAGTCAAAAAAAGTGTCACATGACTTACCACACAATGTACTAATTTACTTTTGATTCACATGCTTGTAATAAACATCGAACAAATCCATTCTGAAACTTACAAGAGCTACTCATTCATAGGTAGAAGAAGGGTCTGAATTAGTCAAATAAGTGCTTTCTTGTTAATTACCCACTAGGCATTTCCTTGAAAATAGTTTTCAGATGACAAAGGTGGTATGGTACTTTTACCTGATCTGAATCCTTTTACTGTCCTACTTTCATGTTCATATTTGTCTTTAGCTCACAACATTATTTTCTTCTTAACTTTCAAGGAAACTAAAATTAATACTTTAACTGAAATAATTTACAACTGAAAAATTAGCTACCTAAGAGTAAAGAATGAAAATTATTGGTAGAGGTGGACAAACCTCAAAAGTTTCAGAAGAGTGGGAGAGAAGTGTACTAGAAATCTAATAGGCTATGTACAGTATTAGAAATTTTTTTTTCCACTGAACCACAGTTTCTCATTGCTTAAAACAGGTCTCACATGTCCTTCAAAGGCAGAGATGCTGCATATTTCTTCATGGTAGTTTCTGGATTATATCTCTGAAACATCAGTAAGAGTCACATCAAAGAGTAAGTGATGCTTTACATTAAAAAAGTAAACAAACAAAAACCAAACAACCAAACAACAAAACCGCAAAAGACAAAATCCTGCTTTTGATTTGATAGAATAATTTTGTTTCAGGTATTGCAGGTAGTTAGATTTGGTGAAAACTCTGTGAGGAAAAAAAGAGTAAAATGAATAGATTTATGCCTGGGTTTATGGGTTTAGAGGCTCCAGTTACCACCTTTAATTCAGGCATATTTAAAATCAGTTTGCAAAATTGGAAAGTTCTTCATAAATTAGTTTTGAATTGACTGGAATTGACAAATATCCAAGATGATCTATTATGAAAAAAAGGAATTAATATTTAACATATTCGCGAGTTCTTTCAGCTAAGTGGAGTGAAATTTACAATGAATTATTGTATTTTTCAGTATATCAGAACTTTTACTGGAGTAAAAGTTACTTATCAGAGAGAGTACATGGAGTATTTTGGAAAAATGAAGAAAATAATTTACAGGATTTCATTGTCCCGAAACAATTTTTATATATGTGTGTGTTTGTGTGCATTTATGGAGAATTTATTATTAAAGTTTCATGAGTATTTATAGATTTACATACCATCTCAGTGAAGCTAAATTACTATAATTCTGCAACACATAAGTAGTTACACTCAGTAGGAAAATAATACAACAGTTGGTTCCCTTTCAAGTGTTAAAGTAAGGATAATTAGATACACATATATTATTAGACACTTTAAGAGGGGATATTATCCATCTTCCCTGATGAAGTTGCTGTACACTGTACTTAAAATAGAGTAAAGGTGGGACCTGAAGTCACTTTCCTATAGAAACTAATTCCAGCATAGCAATTTAATAGAAATTCTAAAAGACTTCCCCATAAGATCAAAACCATGTTTTTATCCACACTTTAGTCTAGATCCTTAGTAACTGTAAAGGTTTCCAGATTTTTTTTGCTCTTTATGCAAGAGGAAGGAGAACAATCACCTTGTTATAGAAAACATGTTAATAACATTTAAATAGTCTAAAATTATCTTTGATTTTTCCAGGAATATTACTGTAAAGGCCTTGGTTTATCAGTCATGGGAGTACAAAACAACAGTTTTCAAGCAGATGATAGCCTACAAATCTTGGAAGAAGGGGCAGGCA